>NW_010398783.1:1895-3271 GCF_000710305.1 Buceros rhinoceros silvestris
CAAACTCATGATACGGCAGCTCAGAAGCAAGTGGTAACAGGGACGGTGCATGCTGTGAGCAGTGCAGTACCTCGAGAGACACGAACACCACAGCAGGCCTGTCCCGAGGGGCACCCAGTGACACGGAAACCCTGCACAGGCACCTCAGCGTGGGCTTTGCTGGAAGGTCTGCAGACATCCCGCCCCAGCAGCTCCACACCAGCAGCCACGTGCCTGCCTCAGCGTGGAGCCACAGATTCCTTCAGGCCTCGCCCAGGAGCCACGTATAAACCAAGGAGTTTCCCAACTCCCGCGCCGCTGCTGTGCTCCGGGCTGGTGCTGGAGGGACGTGCTGCACAACAGCACTGCCTGCACGGCCTAGGAAGGGAGCCGGCGCTGGAAAGCTCTCCCAGCTGCCCAGCAACGCAGCACTCCCCACCGCCGCTGTCCAGGAGCAGCTCAAAGGGAGCAAGGACCTGCTATGGGTGACACAGGGGGGTGACATGGGGGTTCTTTGCAGCAGCCCCTCAGCCCCCGCCTTTGCCCGCTCCGCTGGGCAGCTTACAGAGCCTATGCCCCCTTCAGTGTACGACTCCCACAGCAGAAAATGGAACTCGAGGGAGACCAGTGCTCCCACCTCACTTTGAGGGTCTCGAAAGACATGGAGCAGGAGTTAAAGCCTCAAAATGATCCGAGTGATTTCAGATCAGCTGGAAATCACTCAACAGGATTTAATTTAACTGGGCCAAGCTACAAAACAGCCTGTGACACCAACCGCAGCGAGCTCGATTCAGCAGTTTTGGAGGATTTTAAGCTCTATTCTCTCAGCACACCACTATTCAGCCTCAGAAAAGGCAGGAAATGCAGTAAAATAAAGCCCTGGAAAAGCAGCAGCCAGGGTAGCAGGAGCACCAGGCTGTCAGAGTGCACCCACCTACCAAATCCCACATGCACTTATTAAAACAGTACAGCAGAGAAAGGCCAGGGAAGCACGATAAAGATGATCCAGCTGCAGGACAGCTTCCTGCTGGAGACAGGAAACAGAGCATGACTGAAGCTTGCAAAATGTGGCGAGGGTAAGGACAGCGGGCAAG
This sequence comes from Buceros rhinoceros silvestris, assembly GCF_000710305.1. Taxonomy (NCBI): domain Eukaryota; kingdom Metazoa; phylum Chordata; class Aves; order Bucerotiformes; family Bucerotidae; genus Buceros; species Buceros rhinoceros. The sequence continues at coordinate 2,969 of NW_010398783.1, forward strand.
AGAAGTCAGCTGCAAAGCCAGGAAGGAGCAAACAAACAGGGAAGCAACCACAGCCAGAGGTTCAGGTGGCAACGAGCAAGGGCAGGAGCGTGAGCGAGGAGCAGAAGTACCACCCTGACTGGATCTGCCTAGAAAGGGGGCTTGGCTGGGCAGGCTGTGCCCCGAACCCTGTGAGTTCAGCCCTCTTCCAGCCCTCCTGGGTACTGAACACCCCCCTCCCATCCTGCTGTAGCCTTACTGCTGCCTGACGGTCGGGGTTTGGCTGGGCAGAAGCGGGTCAGGCCCCCGGCACCCCCCACCCCC
>NW_010398783.1:3383-9887 GCF_000710305.1 Buceros rhinoceros silvestris
CCCCAGCCGTTAATCCAGCCGGCTCTCAGCTGCCCAGCCTCTCCTCTTCTGCGGTCCCTGAGGCAGCTCTTACAGATGGCCTTCACACCGAATTTGTTGTTACTGACAGGAGAACACTTTAAAAACACACCTCTGGAAAACAGGTATCACCACCTGAGCAGTTCTAGGGGAGGCTTCCTCAGTTTCCTCAAGCCTACAGCTGCACTGCAGCTCTTACTGCTTTGGCTCGAGGAGAATTTCCTCCTGTCTTAAGCACTTCAGGACTGGACCGGTGAAAAAAAGCTCAAAAGGAAAGGGAATTATTCCCCAAACACTCGCTGTTGTACAGACAGCAAATTCCCACAGTCAAGTCACCCATCTTGGCTGTTTCTGTTCCTCTCATGTCACCTCTTCGCAGCAGAGGAGCAAATACTTTAAAACCAAGGGAAATCCTCAACTTTAGTGGGGGCAAAGGCACTAATTTATCATCTGCTCCTAAAATCCTGAATACGTCCTATAACATCCAGCAAAGACCCCAGCTGAGGGACTTGAGATGCTCGAGAAGACTAATCCCTATCCCATTCTGTTGTGGGTCTCCATCACAATAACACTGAAGGTTACTCTTACTCTTCCTTTCCACTCCAAATTCAGCTACTCCAACTCAATAGCTGCATTCCAGATGTGCCCCCAGGCTTGAAACACGGGGGCTTTACTTTTCGTACAAAGCTTTTCTCAATGCAGCTCAAGTTGTTTCATGACATCCTTCAATTAAAATAAAAATTTAAAAAGTCACGGAATCGTGTTGGAAGGATCCCCTGGCTTCCAGACCAGCCTGGTGCCTGTCGCAGGACTGGCCGTGGCTGATGCCATAGCTCTTCCAAGCCTCCAAGAACGGAGGTTTCGCAATGCATCCAGGCAACGTCATCCAGGGTTTCAACCTGCTGGTGGCAGGGAACCAACCCCAAAGAACAACCGAACTGTCCCTTGGTCCCATCTGAACCTCCCAAGTTAGGGTTTGCCACTGCTGTCCTCAGTTACGTTGGCTGGCACCACCATGAAGAGTTTGCTTTCAGGCTGCTGAAGTACCCAACTACTTCCCCACTACGTTCAGGCACTTGCCCTCATGTGCCTCCTCTTCCAGCTCCACAGACTCGTGAGCACTGGCAAATGTGGCAGCTTTCTGACCTGGTCCGGTTTTCCTTATGCCTTCTTGGCCTGGAGGCTCAAAAACTGTAGGAAGTCCTCAGATCCATGGGCCACGTCAGAGCATCAGACACAACACGGCTTTGTAACCCAGGCGTAGCTGCAAAGCTTAGTAGAAAAACCCAGCTTTGCTCCTCTCACCTGGTCAGAGGGAGTTCTGCGCTGTGGCCAGCGCCCCCAGCAGCTGCTGACTGGACGGCAGGCTGCAACGCTCCTCACCTCACAGGACAGGCTAACCACTAAGCGCAGGTTCTTTCAGTGCACGCCTCATCTAACGAGCTTTAAGCAACACTCTGAGCCTTCAGCATGCAGAGATTTTAATTGCACATTTCCTTTCTCCAGGAAACACTGCAAAACAATTGGTTATTCACAATTCATCCTGCAACAAGCACTTCAAAACCCACACTCTGGGGAGAGCCGCAGCTCTGCCCTGTTGCTCTGGGGAGGCGCAAGGCACAGCCATGCTTCTGAGGCAGGCGAGCGAGAACAGAGCGCTCCTTACTCGACCAGGCCAGCGAGGACCGCAGGGCAGCGGTGAGGCAGAGGTTAACTGTTGTGGAGGGCTAGCCTGAAGACTTCGTTGGTGCACACCCAGGCACCTTGAAAACTTTTCAACAAAAAGGTTTGGTGGAAGCCTAGAACCTGGTCATCATCTGCCTGAGCACAACAGGAGAAACACGTTACGAGGAGAAGCGCGCTGAGACACCGGGTGACGTTCTGGGGGGGCATCAGCAGAGCAGTGTCACACCAAACAAAGCCACTCCTAAAGGACCAAACCGCTGCTCACTCTTCCTACCTGAGGCGAGCAGCACACACCCAGACCTTGAACAGCAATACGACACGATCAAAGTGCTACAGTTAGGGGAAGAACATTTATTACACCTCTACGAAGGACAAAAAGCCCCATTACTACCTGTCTCAACAGCCACTAAAGAGCATCTTTCATCTGATCACTTGTAAACATGCCCTTCGAGCTCTGCTGCTTCTGCCACCAGAGCCTACTGGTGATGTTCACTCTGCTTAGACGCTCTGCCACTCTCCAGCACCTTCTCCAAGAAGCTGTTGTGTCCGGTCCCCTCAGTGCCGATGATGTTCTGCTGCAGAAGATGTTGGGTTTTTTATTTACAGTTCAAACTGGCACTAGCACACTGGGCTCTAGACTGGAGCAGCGCAGGGCACGTACTCATCCTGACCTTGTCAGAAGGGCAGACACGATTTCAACTGAGCCCAGTTAAATCCCCTTCAGCAGGTGAGGTCAAAGGCTCAAAAAAACCCAGCCTTGCAGGATGACCTGAGGGGTAACGCTCTGCTAGAGGAAACACAGAGTCTGCAGTAACAGTCCTCAGTCCCCATTATTTCTGCAGAACTATTCTGGCTCAGCTGAGACTTTGTGACAACTTGGTAGCAGTTCACCCACAGCACAGAGAACAGAATCTCGGAATGGTTTGGGTTGGAAAAGACGTTCAAGATCCTCCAGCACCCCCATTCCCCCAGGACTGCCCGGTCCCCCCTGTCCCCCAGCAGCACCTCCACACGGCTGGGAAACCCCTCCAGGGATGGGGGCTCCACCCCTGCCCGGGGCAGCCTGTGCCAAGCCTTCACAACTCTTCCGGTGAAGGAATTTTTCCTAATACCCAGACAGGATCACAGAAGGGAACGGTTCCTTTCTCCCCCTTCAACCTTCCTCCTCCTCCTCCTCTCCTGACCATGGGCTCCTCAGGGACAACCTCAACCTCCCCTGCAAGAACCTGAGGCCGGTTCCTCTCGTCCTGTCGCTTGTTCCTGGGGAGCAGAGACCGACCCCCCCCTGGCTGCACCCTCCTGTCAGGGAGTTGTCAGAGCCAGAAGGGCTCCCCGGAGCCTCCTTTGCTCCAGGCTCAGCCCCACCAGGTCCCTCAGCCGCTCCTCAGTGCATTGCGCTCCAGACCCTGCCCCAGTTTTGTTGCTCCCAGACTGCATCTACGACTCCAATGACCACACTAAAGGATGACGCAACCCCAAAGATTTACAGGATCTTTAAGAAAGAACTTGGTATCTCATCACAGGATTCAACACAATCACTGCTGCAAGCCATGATCTGCTTAATGATTACACCACAACCTAAAAACAACTATGGCAAACCAGGTGCAGATGCGACTGGCCCAAGACATGGAGCCAAAAAGCCATAGTCACACCACCGGGCTTCATGCAAACCCAAGAGGAAGGCTGATGAGGCTGGCACGTCTGCCTTCATCCCTGTTGCCCTCTCAGCGCTTTCTGTGGCCATGGCAGGGTCTTTCATCCACAGCATGTGCAGGCAGGATGGAGCAACAAGTAAGCTGGGACCCACCTTGCAGCTAGGAAGCAGGAGAGCCAAAGCTGTCTGTGTTAGGTGTAGAGGTGGCTGCAGCCCACAGGGAACTGCCTGCTCAGCTGCCCAGCCGCAAACGATGCAGAGCTATGCAAGCAGGGTCACTCTGTCCTGTGTCTGCTCAGCTAACAGGACCGGCTGGGGAAGCCTGAGGGTTTTAATGCTAAAGGCGCCAGTCGGAGTTAAGAGAAAAAGGAAACCTAAACAGAAAAGGAACCTAAACATAGAAGAGACTGAGTTGAAGTAACTCGAAAGACTGGATGGCTTCAGAGTCCTGGCTTGACAGGGTGGCGGGACCAGAGCCCGACAAAACTAATTCTGAGAATGTGAACTAGCGCTACGTAACATCACGCTTCTGAAGCCCTGTGCACAGGCTCTGCCTCCAGCTGACGCGACATAGGGGGTCTTTCTTGCAGATTCCAGGACATCTTCTATCGTTGTAAGTAATGAGCTCACACATCTGTGGCCCTGGTATAGTGACACCCAAAAGAACGGGGGACTGGGTAAGTTCATGAGTGGACAGCAACGTAATTGCACAGCAGCCTGAAAAACAACCCGAGTTCTCTACACAAGCAGCAGTTGTCGCAACAATAAGCATGTGAGCTCAGAGGCAACACTCCCACTGCTGCAGCAGCTTGGACTGGGTAAGGGCCATACTGATGCTCGTAGAGCCTGGACTGTCGAATTACGGGAGTTTTACATAGCACTCCTTATCTGAAGGGGCGAGCAGTTCCTCGACAGCCTGGAGCAGAAGGATGACATCCCAGTGCAAGCTTACCAGCACTCCCCCCGCCACCACCCCAGGAGAGCATTTTAACGTGTTCAGGTGTCGAGGGTTTAGAACCCTGCGGAGACATAAGCGTTTGTTCAGCTGTAATGGAAAGAGTTTACCTTGAGCTGTCCCACTACCATACTGAGTATGCAGCTGTCAGGTGTGGGCTGGTGGTCTTGTGCTGTGATGCTGTGTTGTATTTTTTGAAAAGGGAGGCTCTGCAACGAAAAGAAAGCGAAGTAAGGACATGTACGTACAGTCGCTGCAGTGGTTAACTTACAGAACGAGGGTGAGGCAAATCCAGCCTCATGACGCATTCAGCTGCTGAGAGCTGATGCAACTCAGCACTACTCAGCCTGGGCTGATCGTAACAGTCGGGTTTTTCAAGCGCTGAACCAGGACACACGTCACCACAGGCGTTACACAGGCCCTTTTCCCAGGCTAAATCCACTGCCTGAGGAGCTTCGATTCTTCTACCAGCTAAAGGTTCATGTGATGCAGGCATGAAGCTTCTCCGCTCTGAGCAGCATTCGAAGATTGTTCACCAGACAACTCCAGACTGGCTTCTTTGTCACTGCAGCCATGAAGACAAAGGAGAGGTGGCGGACCAAGAACCAGCGATCAGGACTTTAAACCCACACATCCACCTTTTCTTGATAACCCACACGGCAACAAGCCCCATCTTCACCAGGTACCCCAGGCAGGAGCGGGGGAAAAGGAGGAGGCAGCAGAGATCAAAAGCCCCCACACTGAAAAGAAAACAGCCCTCCACACTCACGCAGTGGGCGCAAGTACCTCTGGAGTAAAGAGTACGAGGAAGAGACTGTGAGAAACGGCAGACATTGGGCTGTAATTCCTCTCTTTCAACTCAGACACATCCACATTCCAGCCACGGACGACTCCAAGCAGTGAACATCAAATGTTCAGAGGAACGCTGAGTCCTGCCACACCAACACGATTTTGGCACCGTTGTACCAAAAGCTGTGTTAATGCCGGGTGCCATAGAAGTGGTAGTCTGGCACAGACAGAGCCCTGAGTGACCCCACGCCAACACCCAGAGTCCCCAGACTGCGCAGGACAGCAGCACGCAGACGTTTACACCTCACCTATTTTATGCCTCTGCTTCATTTCCCCAATTTGTTCACAGGTTGAGCAGACCTAAACGTGTACTTGGACAAGCTCTGCTTTTCACTGTAGTGGAAGGAGCCTGAAAAACTTCCTAGAAGGCCGAGGTGCAAGAAGAGGAGACCCGAGTCCTGCTGTCAAGGATGTGAAGTACAGTCTTGGCTCTGCAAGCCTAAGGATCGAGGAAGAATAACAGGAAGCTAAATCCTTGGATGATGGAGAACACAGAAGCTGTGGAAGGGTCAGGACCTGGGGGAGCACAGGAAGTGCCCGGAGCAGCCCTCTGATCAGGGGGACGCTGCTCAGGAGCGCTCTCTAATAAGGACTGCAGGGTTTCCTCTTGGCTGGGAGAACGAGCCCTCCCAGAGTGAGCCAACTGGCTTGTAGTACGGAACAGACCTTTAGGAACCACAAGAACTCCAGCGCAATCCCCACCAAACTACCAGCAGAGCATCGTCCAAGGTTGCGATCCCAAACAGAGACGTGCACCGTGCCCGCGCAGCCTGTCGGAGCGTGGGCCCGGACGTCCCCCCATAGCGGAATGAGTACTGGGGAGCCGGGCCCCCACTCGGGACAACTGCTTCATGCGGAACAAGTCCCACATGGGAAGGCAGAGGGGTGACGTGGAAGGAACGTGCTGCATCCAGAGCCCAGCTCTCAGTGCGACGAGACGCCAGGGAGAGGTGAACTGGGAACTGGGGAGAGACGGCAGGGAGGAAGGAAAGGCCTCGGAGTCCAGAGCTCCACAAACGGCGACGAGGAACCAAAGACAAGACCAGGTTAGCGCCCGTTTCAAGTACCTGACTGTCCCCTTCAGAGACAAGGGACCTCAAGGGATGGCCAGCCAGTGGGCTACTCATGTGACGCAGTGGGGAAATCCCCCTGGGAAGGGGAGGGTCAGCTGGCAGGAAAGATCACGGGGTTTGGGACAGACAGACACTACCTCAGACAGATGGTTGCTTACAGACATCCCCCTGTACTGGAGAGAAGCATTTCTTGGTATGAAGAGCACCATAAAAGGGACTAACGACCAAGAGGCCACAAAACAATCAAGGCTTAGACTAAAACTTGGCTG
>NW_010398783.1:10085-12731 GCF_000710305.1 Buceros rhinoceros silvestris
CAGGAAAGAAATTCTGCAAGAATAAAGTCAAGTAGCTTAAACTGGCCCCTGGCAGCAAAGCTGCCTGTCCCAGCTTCCTCCTTGCTCCGGGAGGTTGGCAGAACTACAGGATTAGCTCCGATGCTCACCGCCCCCGCGTTAGGACAGACTATCTGAAACAGCTCCTGGCTCCAGCACCAGCTGAGGCAGGAGGAACAAGTGTCAGCTCCCACTCTGCAGCAGGGTACAGGTGCACCGGTGCTGGGAAGCAACGTCTTTACAACCTCGCCCTGCCGCGTCAGCATCGTCTGGCAGAGCAGGCTGAAAAGGCGCCGTCATGTGGCTGTTGCACAGCAGAGAACTTGCTCCAAGGGAACATCCTGCCTCTTGGCCTTACCCTGATTAACCAGCCCAGCTCTGAAGAAGACAGGACTGCAGAAATGCAAAAGAATCCAGTGTCAAACTGTCAGTGCTCTGCTCCGCTCCGCTGACTGAGAAGCTCCAGAGGCACAGAGCGGGTGAGGACACGGAGCTGGAGCAGCAAACAGAGCCCGAGCAGCTCGGTGCTGCCAGAGGTATGCCAGGGGGCATCAGAGGCACGGTAAGCTGATACAGCCCACGGTGAGCCCTGGCAGCGGGAGGGCAGGGAAGAACTTGGATACAAGGCAGCAGAAGTTTCCCCGAGGCGAAGCAGCCTTCGCTCACCAAGCGAGACTCACGGATCCAGCAAGTCCAGCTGGCACCACACACGGTAAGCTGATAGAGCCCACGGTGAGCCCTGGCAGCGGGAGGGCAGGGAAGAACTTGGATACAAGGCAGCAGAAGTTTCCCCGAGGCGAAGCAGCCTTCGCTCACCAAGCGAGACTCACGGATCCAGCAAGTCCAGCTGGCACCACAGACAGGGAAGGGAAGATGAGCAACGCGCTGGTGGGAAAGGGGCCGGTCTGCACTGGGCCAGGTGCAAGGCAGCAGTCGGAGACGCTGGGGCCATGCGAACGCTCAGCTGGTTGGGTATCAAAGTGGCGGCTAGCCCAGAACGCTGAAGAACACCGATTACCCAAACAAGCAGCTCTGGAGCTGGAGTATCTCCTCGTCTAGCAGCCAGCGGTTGCGTGCTGTGCTAATCTGAGGCGCGGGGCCTCCCCGAAGGTAACGCAGGCGCCTAACACACAGGGGCAAGGGCAAGGGCAAACCTCAGCTCAGCTAAAGGCGTCCTGGGTGAAGGCAGTGATCCCAACACACGGCCTGTACAGCCCGACGAGCGCCCCAGTTAAAGATTTTTCTTCTCGATGTGTAATAAACCCGGTGTATCTGCTCTGAGCAGAACGCCCCAGGCCTAACGCGCACCCTCCGCGTATCTCACAAGAGAGACAAACTTCCGAGTTCCGTGACAGCTTGTAAGCACAGCGGGATTTACCCCAGAGGTAGAACTTCTCCAGGTTTCCCTGAAGGAGTGCAGAGAGCGCGCTTCGGTCTCTCTGCAGCAAGAAATGCTTTCCTCTTGCTTGCTGAGGGGGAAACTCTGGCGTTGATGCCCTGAAGCACAACGGCTGACAACGCTGCGTTGAGGGCAGGGCAGGTTCCCCAGCACAGAATTTATTTGCTGTTTATGTATCAGAAAACAAATGGTTCCTCGCAACAGCATGATCGGCCTCTACCACAGGCACATCCAACGTTTGCTGTTGCTACGCCCATGGCGTGCTTTAAAAGAACAACATCCACCTTCCATTACTCTAGACGACGGGGTCGGCCTATGACCTTTACTTTTTAGAAATAAATCAGTCATGTCAGACACAACTGCAGTCACAAAATCATCCTGCAGGCCAGCAGAGTCAACTACCATTCCCCCACCAGAGCCACTAACGGAACAAGAATTAAATCACAAGGAACATCTTCTGAAGTCCAAAAGTTGGAAGCACAAGTCCCACATTGGAGCATTTTAAACTGCTGAAGTAGAAATCAAATCTTCTGAAGCAGTGAGTTTATAGTCTTCAGAAGGGCTTCCCAAACCCCTTGGTAAAGGATTTCAGACTTACAGAGAGTTTTTCAACGATGGCTGCTTTGCCCTGGAACTGCTGTCCTTCCCACGTAAGGCATGATGCATCGATCTGGGGAGGGGGGGGAAAAGAAAAAAAAATCATCAGCCTGCTGAGGTAACCTGCTGGGTCAGGGACCTCCTTCACGTGGCAGATACCCTCAGAACGCAGGAAACTCTTTGGAAACTCCCTCACTGAGCAGCGGGGAGAAACCACAAAGAGCAGCTAGAAATGTGTGGAACAATCAACAAGAAATGAAGTCAATTAAATTTAAATGATTGTGATTCTGCCAGAAAAGAAGCTCCTGCCTTTGCATTACAGTTGGCGTTCAGAAGAAAACCTAAAGGCCACCAGAAAAATAATAATCCTAAGGACACAAAGTCAACCATGTAGAGAGACAAGATCACATGGAGAAATCTGGCAAGTTGTACCCCCAGCTTCCTCCCCTCTTGGGGACTGATGTGCACACCCTGCTCACAGCCAGAGACGCAGGATGTGCCCCTGGGGGTTCTCCAACAACTGTCCTGGGTGGCGTGAAGACACTGAGTTGCCTCAGCCTATGAGCTCTGCCAGCGTACGAGGAGAGGTGGCGGTGGGAGTGGGCTGGGGCAGGTGCAACTGCCACGGGCAA
>NW_010398783.1:12765-13128 GCF_000710305.1 Buceros rhinoceros silvestris
AGACCCAGTCACAACACTCTGTTGCTGACACGGCCCTGCCTTCTCAAACCCAGCTTTAAACCTTGGCGAACAGATTTAAACTGGTTTCCACCGAGCTCAAAGGCCGTCCCCAAACAGCTCCCCCCGACCCTGCACGCCCAGCTTCTCGTGCACGCCATCACAGACGGCTCTTCCACCGCTTCGAGCTTAAAGACCTCCAGTTTCAATACCTTCCCAGCTCCTTCCCTTCCAGACTGCGACCCTCCCCGAAGCTCTGAACGTCTCAGAAGATGATGTCAGACTCCACAGAACTCCGTTTTTATGCTCTCTGGTACATTTTCCAGGCCTTATTTTTGACCCGCACCACATCAAAAAGCCACTTCC
>NW_010398784.1:0-321 GCF_000710305.1 Buceros rhinoceros silvestris
GGGGGAAAGAGGGGCTGAGGACCCCAAAGGGATGGCGATGGGGATGGGGGGGGTCCGCTGCTCCCCAGGGCATGGAGAACTGGGGTCCCTAAAGGGATGCAGACGGCAGGGCTGAGCAGGGGGTGCAGCCTTTCATGGGTGCTGGAGTGACTAAGGACCCCCCAGGGAGGCGGGTGACAGGGGTGTCCCCAGCATTTGATGCTCCTGGGAGTGCAGATGGGGCAAGGAGCTTGGAGGTGAGATGCTTCTCTGGGCACAGGGGATCCCTCCGGGGATGTGGGGATGTGTAGGGTGCTCCTCGGTGCAGGGGGTGCTGGCTGG
>NW_010398784.1:570-870 GCF_000710305.1 Buceros rhinoceros silvestris
GTGATGGTCATGAGCCCGCTGCAGACGCTGGTGCCTTGTTGGGTGCAAGTGGGAGACAAGGCTGTGATAAGGGCCCCCTCTCCCTGCTGTGCTGGCCCCCAGGCCGTGCCGGGGAGAGGGGCTCTGCGGCTCCAGGTTTGGCTGGTGAGATTTATTGGCTGGTGAGATTTCAAACCCTGCGGGTGTTACGCGGGGGAAGGAGAGGGGCCAGGCTTGGCAGCCCGAGCGGCCGCTCAATGGCTTGGCTTGCGGGAGCGATTTGTGCTTCTCCTTTCTAGGTTTGGGAGGTTTGTCCCCAAG
>NW_010398785.1:0-348 GCF_000710305.1 Buceros rhinoceros silvestris
CTGCGTTGGGTTTTGAGTCAAACTTCAGAAACTGGAGGAGCTGGTGGGTTCACAGATGGATCAGAGTCCAACTGGAACCAACTGGGGCAACTGGACGACAGGTGCTCAGGTCCTGGGGAGCAGAGATTGACCCTCCCTCGCTCCACCCTCCGTCAGGGAGTTGTCGAGAGGCACAAGGTCTCCCCGGAGCCTCCTGTGCTCCAGCTCAACCCCCCCAGCTGCTCCTCAGACGCTCTCCGGACCCTTCTCTGGACACGCTCCAGCCCCTCCAGTTCCTTCTGGCAGGGAGGGGCCCAAACTGGACCCAGCACTCGAGGGGGGCCCTCCCCCGTGCCCCCAGTGCCGGGA
>NW_010398785.1:442-857 GCF_000710305.1 Buceros rhinoceros silvestris
TCAGACATTCTCCAGACCCTGCTCCATTTTCTCTAGATGCTGCTCTGGACACGTTCCAGCCTCTCAGTGTCCTCCTTGGAGTGAGGGGCCAAAACTCAACCCAGGATCCAAGGAGCTGGTTGCCCCTCCAGCAGCTCCACGCTCCCACCCAACCGGGGTCATCTCCAAACCGGGGCTGCCCTCGCCCCCTCGCCCCGACGGTCGATAACGACATCAAACAGGCCCTGTAAGACCTTTGGCGCTTGAGCATCTTCCTGCCGGGGGGCAGAGAGGTGAGGAAGAGGAGGAGGAGGAGGAAGAGGGGAGGATACACGGCGGTGCTGGCCCAGTAGGCGATGCAGAGGCACAGCAGGAAGAAGGTGCACAGCGGGTACAGCAGCGACGTCATGATGTGCCCGATGGCCCTGCCGGGGAG
>NW_010398786.1:0-470 GCF_000710305.1 Buceros rhinoceros silvestris
ATTTGAGTCAGGCTCTGCCGCATGCCCCCACCCCCCGCACGGGAGCGTTCCAGGTTTCGGCGAGGCTGGTGGGAGCCCATCGGGAATTCACTTCTGGCGAGGGCGGGGGAAAACATATCGCATCCTCCGAGCCTTACGACCCAGCTCTTCATCCTCCTCCTCCCCACCCGCACCCCAGGCGCTGTCTCCCGGGGCTGAAGTTCCTCAACTCGAGTTGCTGAAAACTTTGCATTTACACCTGTAAATTTCTGCATCGTTTTAATTTATGTAAAATTTTTTTGGGGTTTTTTTTTCTTTTTGTACGTTGCCTTAATGTTCTCTCACATGACGGTAGGAAAAAAAACCAAAACCTGTTCAGAGTCATCCGGAAAGTCGAGAAATTGTAACGCCCGGCCACACATCATGGTGTAAGGAAAATAAACCGACAAAACGAGCCTGGCCCCGTGCTGCCTCTGGTGGTGGGGGACGAG
>NW_010398786.1:627-1038 GCF_000710305.1 Buceros rhinoceros silvestris
GGACGAGGTGGGTGAGCTGCCCTGGGTAGCGCCTCTTGGGTTAGAACAAGCCCCTTCGGTGCTGGAATGGGGGTGCAGGTGCCACTTCTGGGATGAAAAGAGCAGTTTTGGGGCTTGGAGTGTTAGAAGTGCTGTGCTGGGGACAAAAAAGTATTTAGGTGCCACTTTGGGGTGAAAATTGTGTCTTGGGTGACACTTTCGGCCTAAAAATGATAACTTAGGTGCCACTTGGAGGCCAAGCACAACTGTCTGGGTGCCAGGGCAGGGTGGGGTTGCTGGGGGCTGCCCTCAGCCTTTGCCCCCTCCTAGGTGGTGGCATTGCCCTGGGCAGAGCACCCTGGAGCTGTGGGTGCTCTGGGGGAAGGGGTGGGTGGTGGGACCCCACTGCCCCAGCCTGGCACCGGGCAGGGG
>NW_010398787.1:0-4635 GCF_000710305.1 Buceros rhinoceros silvestris
ATTTTATTTTATTTTATCTTATTTTATCTTATTTTATTTTTGGGGTGAGAAATAAATTACCAACAATTCAAAACATAATCTAATGTAAATCATAGTTACTTGTGAACTTAGATCAGCATTCGATATCGAAAGCAATGAAGCATTATATATGTTTTATTTTTGCTTTGAATAACATAAACCTATAATCGTGAAGGTGACTATTTTGCCTAAGGAGATGGGTAAGATTAAAGGAGCAGATGTGCTGTACAACAAATAGACTTGTCATCATGGACTGAGTCAGATCCAGGGTTGCCAGTAGTTGTGGTTTTGCTGTAAGGTGGTGGCACTTGGTTGTCTGCTGGTGGAGGCCTTTCTCAGTTTACAAAAACTCCAGGTCTTCTTCCAATACCTTTTTCCTCCATGTAATGTAATATTCAAACCTCATACTCTTGGTTTAAGAGAGTTAATACTCTTGGTTTAAGAGAGTTCTCCTCTTACACCCTCACCTTCATACCAAAAGATACATCTCTTCCTTATGGACAGAACCCGTAACATCTTCTCCTGCGCTGCCAAGCTGGTGGCATATCTAGAAGAATCTCAGATCCTCTCTAGCCAGTACATAAAAATCTGAAATCTGCCGTCAAACAGATGTCTAGCCCTCCAAATTGCGAAAGAACTCTTGACAAAATCACTTGAACATATCCTAAAGGCTCAGGAACAAAAGGGTAAAGAGATATCATAACATCCCATCCAAAAAACTTGTATGTCGCAATTTTTAATTGAATCCCGTATGTCTTGGAGACAGGGACTAATCCATGTTATTTTTAATGTTAAGGGTTGGCAAACCTCCAGACCCACACGACATATTTGGAAACATAAAACAAACTGGACAAAACCCATAAACAAACTACAGCTGTCTCTCGGGAGATAGGTCAACAGAATTAACAAGACTTCTCTTAGAGAGAAGGTTAAAAAAACCCCAACTCACAGAGGAGGAGATGCACTCTTCTTCACGGAATCATGTGGGGTACTCCGTTGGAAATGGGCTAAGCAAGGCGTGTGATCTGGAGGCGGCCTCCCTCCAGCTCCCCTTCTGCCTTGGCCCCTCCATTCAATCCCAGACTCATCCCTAGGGATGCCGCTCATGTCTCCCGTTCTGACAGCCTACCTGGTCCACATCGCTCTGTCTCTTGTGGCTTGTCCAAGCCTTCTTGTTTCACTACCTCATCTTAAAAGGCAATGGCTTCTGGGTGGTATTCTCCTTCCCAGTGCCAAGTCCTGGCCAATCTCCTCTTTCCACCTTGTCCCTTTGGATCCACCATGGAGATCAGCCCAGCAGGTCTCAAAGTGAAAGGTATGTCCCAGCCTTACCAACTTCCACCAGAGACTCTGCACCATCTCTATCACCTTTCTTCCCCGGAGCATCACAAGTCTTAAACTGGAAATAATATGCAATATAATGGTGGAGAAGTCCAATGAAAACTGTGAAGCTACTTGTCCATGTCCCGGTATGACCGTCCCCTCACACCCTCCTCTCCTCTCCTACATACAGGAGTCCTCTCTGTTGCCCACTTCTTCTGAAATTCTTGTTCCCAGTCTCTTTATCCTTCAAATCGTATCTCCATCTTCCAAAAAAGATCATTCTGGTGCATACACCTGACATGGACATTTTCAGCCTAAATGGTTAGACTGAAGTTATATCTGAAAACAGCATCTTCTGAAGTGTCAGACAACGTGGACGGGTGATGCCACTAGCCCTGCGCTCAGTGCAGTTGAGTGAGTAGTTGCCACATCGAGTTAGACGGCGAGTTTTCCCAGTCGGCTAAGCGAAGGTCTCCTGGAGCGGTTTTTAACAAGGCGTTATTTTCAGGCAATTTCTAACGGATCTGTTTACCACAGTGAAATACAAAACATCAAATGCAGTAATCATGTAACATGGCATAAAGGGCCATGACTGAAAAATTAATAGACATTGTTTCGAACTGACTGATGAAGTGATCTCATCACTCCTACAGCTTCGGTCAGCTTTACTCACCTGATCTTTTCTCTTCCAGGTAGGCTTCCGGTTGTGACAGATGAGACATGAGATCTTCAGCTTCCAGGCTTTCAAGTTTTTCTTCAAGAGATTCACTATGGAATCGGTAAGGAAGAGATAAATATAAATAACTGGTTTAAAAAGTGAAAACCAGAGAGAATCTATGAAAAATAAGCCTAAAAGAGACTGGTTTTATCAGTTGCAATACCTGCAAGTGTTTTCTGCCTCTGCTCAATGCCTCTTTGGACATTACTACAGTGGATGTTTTTCAAAGAAGGTCTAACCTTCCAAGGATCAAAAAATCCATCAAATCAGTAAATCCTTATAAAACATCAACCGCGTGAGGAAGTGCTGGGACAAGCACTAACATGCCTTTTGCTTTGCTTTCATAGATTTCAAAGCTGGAAGGGGGGGCGGGCTATAAAAAGGACATTTTTTGTAACTCCTTTCAACTCATCTAGATCTGGTAACTGATGTTGTTTTAACTTTGAAAACAACCCATTTCTGAGATCAGCCTGAAAAATCAGAGGCAGGATTTGTGCGGGGGCTTGAAAGAGGGGAGACTCTCGATTGCTCCTGGTGCAAAGTGCTGCATAGCACACAGTTGTCTAAATACGCTTTTGTTTATTCAGTCTCTGGACGGCCAGTGCACTTGTTTGAAAGTTTTTACTGTGTTGCATTGAACCACTAAAATCTGCCTTTGGATTGTCTGACTTGAATCCCCTACAACAACAACATTGATGGTTAAGGCTGAAGTTTTCTTTGTACCTGGTGCACTCGCTGGGGCTATCCTGGCACAGGTCACCGCTCCCTGCGTGGCCATCGCAGCACTGTGAGACTTTCATCTTTTCTTCTTCCCTGGGGAGAACGGTTGACCATCTTGCGCTCCAGCCCAGCCAAGAGGGGTGAATCACTGCCGCCGATCTCGTGAAAACCAAACAAATCTGCCTTTGGTGCATTTGCTTGGCTACGCATATTTTTCCATCATGCATTAAATAAGCAGAAGTTCGGAAGTCTAATAATCATCTTTTGAAAAGCGGGAAGCTGTTAAGCTGGATAGTCCTATCTGATTTTGAAACGGCACTTGAATTTTTATGTCCTACTGCTCATAGATTTTCTTGGGGGAGTAAACTAAAACATAAGCAAATAAGAAGTGGTATGATCACTGAAATTAATGAAAACTGTTTTTCCATGGATTTATGTCTTGCCTGCAGCTCCTGAGCAGGTGCAGTGAACCTTCACACTGCATCAGGGAAATTTTCCCCATGATTGGGATATTTCCTACACCAATTACCTTGCTAAAGAATGAGATGAGAGTGAGCCTCTTCTATCCAGAGGGGCAATAAACGTTTGCCCATTTTTATTTTCCCACAAAACTTGCAGGAACTGAAGAATTTTGACACCTTTCCTGCCCCCCTTTCAAATTTCCTGGTACGAGCAATGCATTAAAAAAATCAGTACGGGCAGGACAGATGAGGAGCTCATCACCCTCCACCGGAGCCAATGGAGAGCCAGTTAATGCAGAAGCAGCAGCTCAATTTCAGGGGTTAAAAGTCGAAGCAGATAAGTAGTGAGAGAGCGGGGCTGCTGTGATAGACCTCTAGACCGAAATTCCAAATCTCTTTATTTCATTTAGCACCATGTGAGCGCTGACCCAACGCAGACTAGGTCCACACAGCAAGACCAGTTTCCAAAAGCTTCCAGATGGTGGTCTGGCCGTCCTGCGTTTTAACAGAACCCCACCGCTACAACATTCAAATGCCTACATTAGTAAAATGCTCAGACTCTATTTTTAAATTTGAGTAATTTTTGCTTGACAACAAGCCTTTGCACATTAAAGCAGATATGCCTCAAATTATTTCACATCTTAAGTGTTGTTAAACATATTGATCTCCTTAACAAAAACCAAGCAAATAAACAAAAAACCTCCAAACCCAAACAAAAAACCCCCACCCAAACCCAAAAGTCATCACTCCTGAATTTAAAATTTCCTATGCTAAGCTCAAGCCTAGAGTCTGGCCCAGTGATGCACCCTTGAAAATAGAGGCTTATATAAAGGAAATGCAGATGTGCTAGCAAGTTCAGTTGTTCCAAGGCCTTTTTTATAACATCCAACATCTGCAGATTTATTTCCAGCATTTTCATGAATGAGACGCAATTTAGGAAATTAAGAAATGAGGTATGCTCAGTCAACACCATAAGCCAGCTTTTGAACTTCAGCTCGGTAGAGCCCTACACGTGCACATCTGCAAGGGGTGTCTTAGAAGAGCTTGTGTAAAGCCACAAGTTACTTCTGCGTATCTGTTTAGTATGATGGGGTCTCAGTCCCTCCTATTCCACCAAATACTGCTTTAAAGCTAATAAATCCGTAATGCAGAGGGGAGAAAAAGCACAAATGCCATGTCACAACCATGAGCGGAGCTCAGAGACCTGATCCCAGGTCTACCTACAGAGCCTTTATTTCATTCTCAAAGTGCTGCCCAGGTTCGTTTTGGCCTGAACCTCCAGTTTGGCTGCAGGCAGCACGCACGCTGCCTTCAGCGCACATTTAGCAGCTTAGGTAGAACCAGAGATGTGCCTGGATAAGGACACAGCAATATCATTTCCAGAGGGAAAGCGCA
>NW_010398787.1:4730-6727 GCF_000710305.1 Buceros rhinoceros silvestris
AATATTGAAATGTTTGCAGTGCAGGTTCAAGCTTTATTTCATTCTCTTTTTATTTTGGAGTGCCAGCTATGCCAGCTGCCCTGCAACATGTTCATTTCTGCAGTCTCACTCCCTCAGTTTAGTCATTGCTATTTCTCATATTCAAAAAAACCAAACCTCTTCAGCTGCCATGAGTCCTGCTTTGGAAGGGCTCTTATTTCTCTTGTTTCAATCACCGAATACTCCTTCATGATGTACTGGCTTTGTCTCGTGCTTTGAAATCGCCACGGCATGGCCTGCTAGCATGCTGTGCCTGCTGCGCCCTTCCAGCAACCCTCTGGAGATGTGCGGGGAGTCGGGAATGCCGGAGAGCCCTGCACAGGTACTGTTGGAGAGCAGCGCCTGTGGGATGGGCAGTCCTCGGACAACTGCCTCAGTCACAACCAGCAGGCACCATGGGCAAGGCTTAAATTTGCCAGGGGCTCCACTGACATTTTTCTTACCCATCAGCATTCACAAGTTTGATATCTTTGAAGTGTCCAACTACGGGCCTTATAGAAGAATGTACTGCTGTGCTTTTATATTCTGTAGGTGTTCCAAGGGCTGTATTTGAATCAGGTCTCTCCTGACACACCGGTATTATGTTTCCTATCAACCGAAGTAAGGTCTCTTAAACGAGCACCTCTAGCAAAAAAAAAATCTGCATTTTTAGGAATACCAAATTCAGTACACTTCTAACAACATCCCTCCCCCCCCAAAAAAGCAAAAGCAAAACCAAAACAAAAAGCAAAACCAAAAGCGCACATCATCCCTGCGTCCCCGTCCAGATCCCGCTGCCTCTTGCTGCTGCGGAGCACTTTGTTGTTTTTCTCTTTGGAGGAGGCAGAGGTTGCAGGGGAACAGCCCGTTGCTTGTTGTTGTTACTGTGAGCCTGGAATGCCATTACGTGTTTGCCTGCCTGAGTCTTGATCTTGCATGACAAAACCAAAAAAACAAAGGCAAAACTGAATCAGCAGATTAGTCAGCTGAATCTCGCGTAACTCGGCGCTGCACTTCACTTCCAGGGCTGTTATTTCCAGCCGTCCGTTGAGACGGCTGTTTGAGCTTGCCTATCGCTCAGCCACACTCCTGGCACGGGATGTTCCATTAAACAAGATGCAAAATCTATCATTCAGTGGAATGTTTGCCATGTTTTGAGTTATTCTTTTTATTTGGTACAGGCAGCGTTAAACCCACAAGATCTTAATGTTACCAAAATGTCATTTATAATGAGAACACAATGGGTTCTCTTTTTGCTATCATGTTAATATTGGAAGAATGCAAAAAGAACCTTTTGTTTAAGCCACTCTTTCTAGTGCTAAAAGGTTTTTAAACTAATACTGTAGTTTCTGAGAGAGTTGCTTGTGTTTTCTGATCTAATTTTAAATACCAAATGAAGACAAATGCTTGGAGGTGCCAGTATTAAAAGTGAAATCAGCTGATTCTTGTTTTCAAAGCAGGCACAGAGGCAACAGAAATGGTTGATGCAGCTCTCGTGGTGTTAAGCCCTATCAGTAGATGCTGTCACTTAAATTGCACTTAAACTGTCACAAAAGTGCCGTCAGCGCGTTTGCTGGATCTGGGTCTTGGGTTTCTGCACGTACAGCGACACGACTGAGATAAGAACATTTTCCCCTGACTGCACAGTTACCTGACTATTCTGCCCTCATCACACAATCGTTTCATAGATTTGTTTGCGAATGTCGAGCAGAAAGACTTTGCAGTTTGCCAGCCAGGGTCCCCTCAAGCAAATCAGCACCAGTCACAGCGTGTGATGTAGGCTTCAGTGTTTAAAATAGACTTTGCCTTTTCCTGTGAGCACATCACGCACTTAGGTGCTATTACAAGCGTAAACATGCTGCAGGTTAAAATATGTGGTTGTTACATTTTGTGCAAGGCTCAGGCAGCTGAGGGACTGTTCTCTGAAGAGGACACTGCTCCTGGAGGTGAAACTCCTCCCGAGTAAACATCTCCTGCTG
>NW_010398787.1:6883-11136 GCF_000710305.1 Buceros rhinoceros silvestris
CGATGTTATGTGTCCTTACATAAATGGGGTGGGTTTGTGTTTCAAAACAAAATCACGGGAGATCCATTGACAAAAAAAAAGTTTACTGAGCTTTAGCACGTGAAGTACTCCAAAACCAAAAGCCAAACTCACCCTGCTAAGCTTCTCGTTGATTTGAAGCGCCTTGTATCCTCTCAGCAACATCATTCAAGTTAAATGAGAAGAGTTGATGTTCAGAAATATTTGTGGACATTCTAGTGCTTCTGTCCATAAATTTAAAAGATCCATTGACAAAAAAAAAGTTTACTGAGCTTTAGCACGTGAAGTACTCCAAAACCAAAAGCCAAACTCACCCTGCTAAGCTTCTCGTTGATTTGAAGCGCCTTGTATCCTCTCAGCAACATCATTCAAGTTAAATGAGAAGAGTTGATGTTCAGAAATATTTGTGGACATTCTAGTGCTTCTGTCCATAAATTTAAATAAGCACTTCCCATTACTGTTGTGGGAAGAAGTGATCGGGAAATGAAATTATAAACATGCAGCAACAGCAATTTAGCATATCTATGTTTTCTCTAGGAATCTCAAACCATCTTTATCCAGGCTCAAATGCCAGGGCTGCCTTATGCCACGCAGGGAACCCACACAGTGAGCTGGAATAGGAAGGAGGATGGGAAGTAATGGTGACTGCTGCGCTCAGCTGAACTGGGTGAATGTAACACCAAACCACAAATTTATTCAGAATAGCAGCAGAGTACAGCAGCATAGCCTAAGGGTATTTTCCTGATGAGTTTTAGCATGCCACGAGTTCTGTTGCTATTTGCTGCCGAGCTGGTGATACTCCCCATGTTTGTGAAGATGCTAGGGAGCATGAAAAGAACAACTTTAGAGTTTACTAACAACAGCATGGGTATTTCAATGATTGGATGTTCTAATTAAACTCAAGTGCCTAATTTACACCACTTCTATGAGAAGTCACAGCCGAGATGGGAACCTTAAAAGTAAAGTAATGAGTGTAGGCATTAACTTTTATTTGCAAAGTGTCATCGTCTCTTTCATACTTGGAAGAATGAAAAAACAAATCTGACATGTGAGCTCCTGGCATGACTATGTCTGTAGTAACCAAGAGGAGTCAGCTGCACAGTAGCCATGTGCACAGCCATCTCCTTCTTCAGCTAACCCTGACAGGTTGCGATGGCCCTGGAGGCAGCTTGTCTGAGCATGCTTGACAGCATGTTTGGTGCCCAGCCAGGGACCCGGGTCAAGTTTCGTTTCCAAAAACCAAGCAGCAACCACACCTGAGCTGGTATTTGTGAGCTCGCTATCTGTGCAGCAGGCAAGCGTGGCCACGGGGCTGCTCTCTGCAGGCAGTTACCCCACGGGAGATCCACCACCAGCTTCAGCACAGCTGAGGTTCCGATACCCTCAAGGGCTGACTTTGCACCACTACAGCTAGACAGCCAGAAACACAACCCTGCTTTTGGTCAGCAGGGCCACAGCCTCCCGTGTCTGTCTCCTTCTCTGCAGCTGAAAGGGAATCTCGCTGTTCTCTACCTCACTGCTGCCTGGCTGGAACCGCTAATTGCGCTGACACCACCAAGAGCTATGCGAGAGCAGGGCAGCTCTTCACCTCTGGCGTGGAGCTGTGAAGTCTGAACGTTTGCGATGAGGACAATAGTCACCATCACCTGACAGCTACCGCTTGGCTCTGGTGAATGGGCTGATGATCTCAGCCTGAATATAAGATGACTAGAGTGGTATAAAATGACAAATACCAGAGTTAATACCCAGCTTGCTGCAAAACGCCTGTGTTAGCAGTTTGTGCTGCCGTTGCCATGTTCCTTACCCTCTCCCTGAGCAGGGTGACCACCACCAGTGAGCAGAATTACTATCAGTTTGCTGTAATTAACTCTCCTGTTGGCGCTCGGAGTTACAGCCAGGGAATCAAGCAGATTGTTAAGCTGAATCCCTGGGTGGCACGGCAAGACAGCCCAACTTTCTTGAGTGCAATGTATCTCCAGTTACGAGTGTGCTTTCCAGGGCACGCTAGCTTGTCCCAGGATGGGCACGGAGACACATCTCACATCAGAACACCCCAAGGAGAGAGATAAGCACAACTATTGGCAAGCCTTACCCGAGAAAAAGGCAGCAGCACAGACTCCCCCCGGATCCAGCACAGACGGAGAGAGCGTTAGAGCAGACGCCGTGAAATACAACTTTCACACTCTGCTGATTAGTCTTTGACATTTGTGAAGTGAAACAGCCATTTCAGCCAGTGGCAATTTAGAGGGAGGTGCATCTCGCAAATTTAGAAGTGAATCTCAGGCCCTGATCACAACTCAAAACAGGAAACGTGGTTAAATCTGGAATCCACTAGAAGCCATCCGAACCAGTTACGTAATTTGACTTGTTTAAATGTAAGTGCATTTTTACAGGTCACTTGTACAATTTATTTTTTATTTACATCGTATTAATTAACTCCTCTCGCTTCCAGTGAGTTTCAGCGAACGTTAGCCCAGCCTGCAAAGGTCATGCCCACGGGGCTATTTTCTGTGCCAGCGCTTGTACAGGGGAAGAGGAAATGCTGCTCCAAAGCAGCACAACCGAGTGCCACGTTCCCTTGAGTACCGCTGACCGTTTCAGAACTGTCGTAAAACAGACTAACAGGCAATTATGATCGGCAGCTATTGATCCTCCTGCTTCATCCCCAGGCCTTGTGCTGTTCTCTTTATTTCCCAGTATTTTTCTGGACTCATTCTATTTTTTATATAGTTAATACTTCATGTTAAAAGATCAGGGGTTTTTCTAATGAGGTAAAGCAGAAGCTCAGCTACTGTTAGGCGCTGCCATGCCTTAATTTCTGCCACTCCTCACCGCTCCAGTTTCCCTGGCTTGCCTCCTCCCTTTGCTGAACAAACTCCCCAACTCTGCAGTTTGAATTTTCTCTAAATGGTTAAATTAAAGAAACGCTGTCTGTAGCAGCATCCAGCTTCTCTCCACACGCTGGGGTCGGAATTGTTTAGGATACCAGTGAGGTTATTTTACAACCCAAAGGGTAGTGCTCAAGCTCGGTATCTTTAGCCTGACTGAACAGTGAGAGTATTCAATTAATTAAACCAGTTTACCCGGCAGGGCAATGGGTTTATCCTCGCTTGGAATCTGCTAGAGAGGGATCAGGACTCCTCCTAAGGTGAGCACCGCAGCTGACCTGCAGACCGCAGGTCTGGGACAGGAACGGCCCTGTGACAGCCCATGATTGATGATCTGCAAGAAATTACTGGGGATGGCCACAGCGACCTTGTTCAGCCCTCGGGCGTACCCCAGCCCCTCACCCATCCCGTTGCCAGGCAAGTTAGGCACACTGACAGCTCTTCGCAGTGCTACCGACAGCTCTTCCCCAGCCCAAACCCTCAGACAGCTCTTCACTCTCCATGCTGCTTTGGATACCACCAGCTGTTTTTATCTTCTTGATATCTCGTCCTCCTCCACTGCTCTTCAGGAACACGATCCTCAATTGATTTTCTTCCTACCCCTCCCATTGCTTCTTCAGTGCCTCAATTTTTTTTTTCACCCAAATCCATTTTTCAGCACAACTCCCACGCGCTTCTTTTCTTGGCTTCCTCCTCCTCTTGCCTACTCTACCTCTCAGAGTCTCATGGCGCTTAACAATCATCTGTGCGAGCCCAGAGCCTTGCTGCTGGAGCGCTGGACCACGTGAAGGAGCAGCAATCACATGGCCATATGGAGGGCTCCTGCTAAGGCAATGAAATCAAAGAAACGTGTTCAGGCAGGACCATTCTCTGGCATATTTGCTGGATTTTTTTCTGGCAGAACTGCATGCAAGTATTTTTTTAATGGGTATACACAAATCAGGTATCTCCTTTTTATGCTTACTCAGGCGTCGCAGCCTTTGCTTGGGTATTTTCAACTATTTTTGAGTTGTACAGGCATTTTATTAGAACTACATACGAGCCCAGGTAAAAACCTTTAGGTAGGTCCGTATATAGGTCCTTAACACACGGAACATCAAAGCCTTTGAAATGGTTATATTCATATAATGCTGCTCATTTTCAATAGCTGATTTGATAGACTTGATAATATTTCCCAGTTTCTGTGGAGAAAATCTCAAAGAACAAAGGAAATACATGGTATGACTAAATAAATCAGACTGAAACAGCAGATGACCACAATTACTTGAGCCTCCTGAGACCCGGCCTTCTTTAGAAAGGCACATATGGGCCCCAAAACCTCAGCTTAACCCCCCCCCCCAACCCCTC
>NW_010398787.1:11229-11606 GCF_000710305.1 Buceros rhinoceros silvestris
CCACAACCCCACGTTCACCCCCCCCCCCCCAACCCCTCATTAGTGCTGTCTGTCAATCCCCAGAGTTACATGAGGCAACAACGGGTATTTGAGCTCCTTCAGCAGCGGGGAGAGGACGCAGGGCTGGAGCCGGCCCACGGGGAGGGCAACGGGGATGCCCTGAAGGTGTCGGGCCCGCGCCGCTGCTGCGGGCTGGGGTGTCCGAGGGCACCGCCAGGACCTCACCGCTGCATCTCCCCCCTCCTCCCCGCAAAGGCTCAGGGACAGAATTAGTGACAGATTAATTAGCGATGGGTAACAGCAGCTTCAAGGCTGTCACCGAGGCGCGGCAAGACCTTACGGCCCGAGGTACGGTGCGGGTAGAAGCCCACACCGCC
>NW_010398788.1:0-373 GCF_000710305.1 Buceros rhinoceros silvestris
GCGCTGGGTCTGCTGCCAGTTACGAGCCCCAGGAAGAGGCAGGACAGGGAGGGAGCTGCTTGCTGCAGCATCTCCAAGCATCAGTTCCCCATTCCAGGGACTTTCTCCCAGCCTTGACCTCCCGGCCGGGATGTGCAACCGGTTTGGTTGAGAGTGGACAGAGGAGAGAACTGCTCAGAGACGTCCGGGGTGAGGGGTAGAATGGAGGCAGCAGAAGGGGTTTGCTGCTCTCAACCCCTCCTGCAGCCGGAAGGGTGTTTTGGCTTCCTTACACCGGTGTCCAGCCTCCTGTGGGAAAGCACCCAGCACCGAGCACCGCTTTGCTGCCGCTACAGGCAGTGTCACCCGGCTCGCAGAGAGGAGCTGGGGAACC
>NW_010398788.1:535-828 GCF_000710305.1 Buceros rhinoceros silvestris
ACCCCGGCTTTGCTGCCGCTACAGGCAGTGTCACACGGCTCGCAGAGAGGAGCTGGGGAACCGAGTCACTTCTGGCTGAAAAACCTCTTTTCCTAACCACAGGGGAGGAGGGAGCCAGCTGGGCAGCAAACACAGGCAGGGCAGTTCCCTAGAAATAGCCAAACTCCTCCAAAAAATGCCCTGAGTTAATAGCTCTCCCCCCCCAGCCCTCCCCAGCTCCGTGCGCGCCCGCCAGCTGGCCGCGTTCACCCCGCTCTACCCTTCGCTCTCCCCTCCCAGCCCCTTCTGGGGCA
>NW_010398789.1:0-288 GCF_000710305.1 Buceros rhinoceros silvestris
CCTGCTGGTCCTCTCCCCCCCCCTTACCCAGTTCTCCTCCTTGAGCTGCAGGAGATGGTGCTGCAGCCCCTCGTGCCCCTGGTGCCGCTGCAGGTCCTGGATGAGGGCTGCCTGCTGCTGGCTCAGCTGGTTTAAGGAGACGATGGTGAGCGGTCAGGGAGCTGATGCTGAGCTGCAGCCCTTCCACCTCCTCCTCGTGCTGCTGCTTCTCCTCCCGCAGCTGACTCGCCAGAAGACTGCACACATGCACCCAGGGACACTGAGGCACCGCCATCCACACGCTGCACC
>NW_010398789.1:539-946 GCF_000710305.1 Buceros rhinoceros silvestris
AGACACCTGGCTGTGCTGCAACAGACCATCTCCCCGCCAGCTGCACTGAGCCTCGAGCACACCCAGCACAGCCCAGGAACAGGCTGCACCAGCCCTGCCCTCTTTGGAGGCTCCTGCTGAGCCCGGGACACCCAGAACACCACCTGCTCTGGCAGCGGGTGCCCCTGTGCTCAGAGCAAGGTGGGATGCTCTAGCTCCCCAAAAAATGCAGCTGGGGGCACTGGAGAGGAGGGAAGTGGAGCCAGGGCTACCCTGCGCCCAGCCGGGCACTGCGGGGCACACAGCCCTCATTCTCCAAACCCAGCTGGGGCCACAGGCCACAGCCCGTGAGGAGGTGGCTGCTGCAAAGAGGATTTGTCGTTGCCCAGCAGCAGAGGCCAAGCGGACGCCAACACCCCAAGGACAGA
>NW_010398789.1:1172-1414 GCF_000710305.1 Buceros rhinoceros silvestris
CGTACGCGTGCTTCAAGTCGTCGTCCACTGTTGCCGTCCCCGGGCTCCTGCCCAGCCCCAGCATCTCTGCTATGTTCTGCAGGGAGAGGAGAGGGGGTGAGGCCAGCCCCGCTGCCAGGACCTGCCCCTGCTGGCAGCGGCGGGGCAGGGGCTCACCCTGCGCTTGAGGAAGTCCAGGGGTTTCCTCTCCTCCGGTTCCACAAGAGCCTTGGACCTCTGCAGCTCGTCCCGGGTCCGGGCCA
>NW_010398790.1:0-202 GCF_000710305.1 Buceros rhinoceros silvestris
TTCGAGGAGGCCGTCATCGCCCGCGACAAGAGCCTGGAGGGGCGCTGAGGGGGCGCCCCGGGTGGGTGGAGGGGGGGGGAATGGGAATCTTGGTGTCCCCTGGGGACGTTGGAGCTGGTTTGGAGCCCTGGACACCGTCTGACGTCCCTTGGTGTCCCTTGGGGACACTGGAGAGGATCTGGGACCCTGGCCGCTCTCTGAT
>NW_010398790.1:528-784 GCF_000710305.1 Buceros rhinoceros silvestris
TTGTTGCCCCTTGGGGACACGGGAGATGTTCTGGGGCCCTGGACACCATCCAATGGGCCTCTTGAGGTCCCTTGGTGTCCCTCGGGGGTTTGAAGGAGGTTTGGAGCCCTGGACACCCTCTCCTGTCCCTCCTGATGTCCCTTGGGGTCCCTCGGGGGTATTGGAGATGTTCTGGGGCCCTGGACACCACCTAATGTCCCTCTTGATGTCCCTTGGGGTCCCTCCGGGACGTTGGAGCTGGTTTGGAGCCCTGGAC
>NW_010398791.1:0-224 GCF_000710305.1 Buceros rhinoceros silvestris
CTCTCGCTGCATACACGAAGCACTTACCTGGCCACTGGGTGAGCGTAAAAGCAACCCTGAACGCAGCTCTGCGGCTTGGTGTCGGGGTGCGCTCAGGCAGCAGGGCTGCGCAGCCACAGCTGTGGAGTCACTGCGGTCGAGATGGCTCCTGTGACCATTCGCAAACAGGCAATGTCAAGCAAGCCTGAAGCTGCTGCTCTGCTGCTGCTGCTTCCCCTCATACA
>NW_010398792.1:0-24745 GCF_000710305.1 Buceros rhinoceros silvestris
GGATGATTCTATGATTCTATGATTCTATGAGAACAACTGCAGGATGAGGAAACTGAGGCACAGGGCAGTTTTGACTCCCCCTTGCACAGCAGATGCTGGGACACACCGGTGGCTGGCCCCAGGTGCTCTGTGGGCAGCCTGGCTCCTCTCCACACCACGCAGCACCACGAGCCTCTGCCTAAGGTTTTGGTGTTTGGCAGAAAAGGCTTGTAAAGCACAGGATAAAAATAAAGGTAGTAATAAAAGCCTCCTGCTCGTTAATTACTCTGTAAGCCATTACTGCCTAAACTTTAATGCCATAACTTTAATGGGGGCTATTAGAAGTATAGCAGCAAAACTGTGGAGCTAATTATTGTTTAGTTATTAAGCAGAACATAGCCAGAACTGAGTAATGAGCACGCACAATTACTTGTTCTTCGGGGATGTAATGAGGGGCACTAACTTCACCCTCAGCCTCTCCTGACCCACGGGAGAGAGGACAGAGGCTGTGCAGCCCAGCCCGCTCAGAAGAGTGCAGGACGATGCAAGGGGCAACGCTCCGTCCTTCAGCCAGAGCTGACTCGCACAGCGCGGAGCTGGAATTGCAAGTCAAGAAAGGGAGTGAGACTGGTTCAGAAATGTTTCAGACCACTGTTCCTAGTCTGCCAGCTACAGGAGAACCACATTCATCCACAGGAATCAGAACTGTTGACCCAGTGTGGACTGGGTCTGTGACAGAAGGTGAGGGTTTCCATCATCTCTTCATCCAGCATTTGCTTCCTTCTTCTAAAAAAATTAAAATAATTCCTGTGGTCAAAAATAGAGAAATAATAAAATAATATGTTCTTCTTTCTTTCTTTCTTTGATTTTTCCTTTTTTTTTTTTTTAATACAAAAAAATAGAAGATTCAGAAATATTGGGAAAGCCTGGGAAGGAAGCTTGGTTCTAGAAGGCTCTTTTTCTGCTCAGTACTTTTGTCCAGCTTTCCTGCAAACCCTAGTTCTGTCACTACACTTGCCTTGGCTCTATACGCAGTGGCCACTCCTTGAGTTTCCCAAGCTGTTCGAGAAACTGAGGCACAGCAACTGCAGAATTTCCCCATCCTTGCAACAGCTGAGGCAAAACCTTACCTACTCTCTCCCTTCCAGACCAGAGCCCCCGAGCCCTGCTGCAACGAATGGGATCAAGAACACAGATTATCTCTCAGAAAAAAATAATATTAACCAAGCTTCACAGAACAACACTTAAAATTTAAAGCAAGCATGAGCAAACTGGATCAAGGGAGCTCAACGCAAGCACAATTAGCTTCTGTACGTTATTGCCACAGGACACTAAGAAGAACAAGAACTTAACAGGATTCGAAAAAGGATTAGTTGTGTATGTGAATAAACTGCATATCCAGAATTAGAATAAACCACCCACCACTCTGGGTAACGTATAAACCCTTGAGTTTCAGAGCATCAGCCAAATTTTAACAAGCATCAGAAACTTCCTTTTCTCCAGATTATCTTCCCCCCACGCTGCTCCACCTCTGCAGACGCTGGTAGGGGTGGCCAGAGCTAGAAGCAGGACAGGAGATGTGACAGCACTGCTCTTATGCTGACTACACCGTCCAGTGCCAAGATCTCGCGGCTTCCAAGAGCAAGGCAGATCTTCTGTGAAATCCTCAAAGGATTTACTGCGCTGTCCTAAATGTGTTTGCTGTCCTGTACAGGTTCTTACTCTGTGATCAGAAAGTGGCAAGGCTGATGTGGATCCTTGGTCCTGGAAGAGTCGCACCAGCCTTGGCCTGGCCACACGGGAAGTCCTGTCTGCGGGAGGCAGCGCTGCCCATCCTGCTTTCAGAGTCGCGCTGGTCTGTCCGCAGAACTGGCCATGCCTGTCCCAGAGTCTCTCTTAAGCCAGGAAATCTGTGGGTTGACTCAAGGCTTGGATAAGAAAGCATTTACAGAACCCAATACTTCTTCATAAATGTTTGCACTTCACACATGGTTTTTAAAAAGCATCTCTATCAAGATGAAAAGCTGTTTGACTTACAGCCCACTTCCAAAATAGAAAGACAACTGGGAGTTTTCTTATGGGAGATGCTGGTGACACTCATGAAAAGTTGTTTGATTTTCTTTAAAGTCGCTTGTGGGTGAACGCAGAATGAGTGCTGAGAAAAGAATGCTCCAACAATTAGCTCATTTAAGGGCTCCTCCACCAAGCCTTCTCGATCTGGTGACACAACGATACCTTGAGTTATGCCCTTTGCCCATCTGAGACCACGTCAATACTGTCAGAGACCGACACATTTGCAGCCTCTCTGTCTCCACCTCTGTGGTCTGCATTGCACTGACTATTTTGTGCACCGCTGACTTCCACAGATTTTAAAAAGTATTGCTAACAAAGGATGACCCAATTTCAACATGATTTGACTAAATTCCACAGCTCCATAATAGGCTTTGCATATGCTTTGTCCTAAGGGTTTGAAGACACGCGTGATACCTCATGTAAGGGAGGTGCAGGCGGTGACAGCCAAGCCTCACCTTTCCAACCAGCCGGCCAGCGAACGCCATCGCTTCAGGATCTGCAAGACTGAGTCATTGAGCCAAACATGTCAAGCTGACACCAGGCTCCCTGAGGAGCTGCCTTTCTCCCTCCACCCAGGGAAGCCTCACAAGTTGAACATGCGTAAGAGCTGGGTGATGAAAGCATGGACGTGGCTGGCAGAAGACAGACTGCGATGCTCGCTGATGCTGTAGGAAGGATTACCTCACCTCCACGCAGTTCACAGCTTTTGTCGTTAGTGATTGAGAGACGCTCCAGGCTGTCATGTACTGCCTGAATTAAGGGTGTAGCATTCTGTGGCTGCATCTAGAACCCTGGGGGCTGCCCAGGTTCCCTTATAGCTGGGGGCTGCCTCCCATCACAGCAGTACCTGGGAAAGCTCACAAATATGACCATCAAACACAAAGAGCGGTGCCCAGCAAGCCATGACTCCTAATTTTATCTCCCAGCTGGCTCTGCAGTATGTTCCCAATTCCAGACCTGGAGACGAGACTGCTCGCCTCCCACATGCTGCTGCCTCTTGACTCTTGACTTGCCGGGGAGATGGGGCCCGAGGAGCACAACAGGACCCACTGCTCCACTCAGCTGCAGGCCAGGGCACACAGCATGTGGCACACACCTTTCAGCATCTCGCCAGCTCGTACCTGAGACCTGGCTCCATAGCCATCAGCACTTCCTTTTAATTACTGAGTTCTTCCCTATACCTGAAAAAAAGTAAATCCTGCTCTATTTAAAAAGAGTTATTAATAACCTGATTCTAATGCATCAAAAAGGGGAAGGAAGGAAGCCTTGCAGAGCTAGTGAGCAAGCGAGTCCTCTCCTGCTGCTGCAAGCCACCACCGGGCGCCCTAATCACCTTTAAAAGGCTTTTAGTTTTCAAAAGTATAATTTAAATTTTTTTTAAAAAAGCAAACATAAACTATCTTAAAGGTGTTTTTTTTGAAGGCTGGGGGAAAAAATACACAGGCATCTAAATTCTCCATGACTTCCAAAAACACCAGCTGTTGTAAGCACAAATCCCTGAAGATGCCACTGAAGTAAAAACGGCTTTGCAGGAGCTGTTGTTAGCGTTGCCTGATCGTGTGCCCAAGTCCAGGCTGCGAGGTGCTCCGGACAGGCAGCAAGGAGCATCCATCACTGAGGGAGCACAACACGCTGCTCCTGCTGAGGGGAGGCAGAGTGCTCCTGGCATGCTGGGCATTCACACGCGGCATCTCCGCACTGCTCCCCACGAGGCAACTTCCAACACGCGCTGCTCACGAGGCAGCTGCAGAAGCCTGGAATCAGTTGCTTTGTATTTCAGAGGCACTAAGAGCAGCTGTGCAGGTAATTCGAGCTGAAGAGCTTCTGGGCTATACATGCACAGACAAATTTCTGCCTTATCACAAACTACCTTTTCACTGCAGACAAGACTGCAACAGGGCCAGGGTTCCCAGGTTAGCTGTTGCACTCTATTCGAGCAGTCCTGTGCCCAAGCCACACACTCTCCAGCATCACAGCATACCCCAACGCTGCAGAAATGCATTTACATTGTAGCAGCAGGGCCTGGAGGGACGGGGCCACTCACTGAGTCACAGAAGTCCTTCCCGCAGGTTTTCTCTCTTGTGGGACAGATCTAGTCAAGGTACAGTGTGGCACTCAGAGCTCTCTGCTTAGCAGTCATCAAAAAATCATAGCCAAAACCATTACATCAACCTACAGAGAAACCCCCCAGCTATCCCCACTACACGGCTTCTTTAAAGAGACGAGGCTCAGATCCTAAGCCCTGCTCAGTGCTGGGTAAAACAGGGTATAAAGAGTCTGTGACCTCTGCAAAAGTCACTAATGGGACTGAGGGGGATTAACATTGATTCTTTCATGCTACAGCGTGGAAAGGGAAGGGGGGCAGATCTGGGGTGATAAAGCAAATGCCCAACTATAATTCAGCAGCTTGCAACACAATCAATCGCCGCTTGTGAGTTCTGCAGTCCATTAGTACAGCCACAAACCCACACAACCTTCTCCTTGCAAACAGGAAGGTCATTTTAAAAATATCTCCCTTCGATTTCTGGTCCCTGCCAAAACTCAGCAGGGTCTCCGAACTCCACTGCACCTACCAAAAGAAGTGCACAGGGCTTGCCTTCTTCCATCACCTCCTTTCCCCACAGTGACGACAGAGGCTTTTGCCTGCCTGGGAACCTTTGACGCGTCAGAATAACGTGGTCCACCTTCCATTCGAAAGGCATTTGGAAGGAAACGAGTTCTCTCCCTCTCCTAGCATAAAACTCCCCATGCCAATCCAATACACCCAGAGCCATCCCAGCATTGCCAGATTTGGCTCTCAGTTTGGCTCTTAGTGGGAAAGGCGAGGGCTAACTCGACCAGTTTGTCCAGCTTCCAGTCTAAGCCAGGTTCTGACCCCCACAGCTTAGTTATTTTGGCTCACCTGCTCTAGAGGTGAGATGAAAATAGCTGCCTCCTTTTGGACAGGCATCACAGGGCTCAAGCAGCTCGCAGGCTAAATACAGAAACGGCACAAGCACTGGTGCCTGAGGTGCTGGCAAAGTGCGACTCACACCACTCTGACAGCCTGGTGTGCATGCCTGGAGAAGGCCATTTCTCTTAATTTTAGAATCACCCAGATGCCAAACCCAGCCCAAATCTTCTCCATATGAGAAATGGATACGCCAAACAAAAGCTGGAGACAGAATTAAAGCAACAGTGTCAGAGCCCAACTCAAAGCAGCAATACAGGCACCTATGAGAGTCCCTCGCTGCTGCCCAGCTCCCTGGGCACCTCTCAGCAGCCCCTGCCATCGCCGAGAGCATCTTCATCTCTCACAAAAGCTTGACCTCCTTGGCCAGGCACCGTCCCGCCACCTGGGACATAGGGAAATATTCGCTGTGGTCCACAGAGCGTCTCAGCACCAGGGAACTCTAACCTACAAGCGGCTGACAGCATGCGCATGTCATCTGACACACAGAGAGAGGCAGACACGCTGACGGACAGACAGACTGCCTTGCAGCATTTTACTTGCAAGGTGAGGAGTGAGATGAGCCCTTGGGGAGCTCTGAGAAACTGGAGGGTTTTGTAATGGCTGCTCTAAGAATATTATAATCATGCAGTAATTATGGTGCATCTCAAATCAACCAGGCAAATTACATCATTATTATTACGACTGTCACCACCCCTGCACAGCAGGGACAGAGAGGCAGGACATCCCTTGCCCAAGGAGGGAACAGGGTAGGAGAATGTCAACAGAGCTACAGCACAGAGCCCCCACGCTTCCTTCAGGCCTGTCCAACCCATGTGATGGCAGCCTGGGAGCTTCATCTAGTGACTCGGACCACATCTGTACTTTCAAGGTACAACATTTAATTAGTCAGGTTGATTTTACCTTTTTTTAATTAAATCTATTCAAGCACAAGAGCAGCCCTTGTCATTTGATTGGAACTGTCAGTCTTGCAAATGTCATCCTTACAGATGACTAATCTTTAAAAACAAGTTACTAAACTCTTTGAGTCAGTTGATAATGAGCCAGAGCAGCAACGATGGTTGAGACAGAGAGGGAGAAATCAGTGCTGCCTGGACTCAGAAGGGCTCAGTGCCGCATGTGGCCCTAAAGCCTTTTTGCAGCTCGAGGGACTGGGGCTCCCTGACAAGAGCAGGGACTGCAGGCTGGGAAAGGGGGGATGCGGCACGTCCGTGAGGACGTCTCGGCACACTTGCTCCTCTGAGTTGCTGTCACATTGGAAAAAAAGAGAAGAATTTCCTCCTTCAGTCTCCCTGACTGTGCTGGTTTTCTCAGTGCAGAGTGAAGACCTTGTTTCATTCTGCCTCCTCCACAGGCTCCCTTTCCAACAGGTTTCTCTGGACTCCTGGATCCTCCATTCTCCCACATCTCCCCAGTGTAACACTGCTTTGGGAAGCACCCCAAGATTTACAAGCCAAAAGTGCACCACAGCGTTGGCAGCAGAGGAGTGCACGTGTTGATCCCCACCTGAACACAAACACTCGCCTGCTCCACAACCCCTTTCCCCTCACAGCCCGGGGGCTCAGCCCTGGATTGCTGCACAGTTCACGATTCGCTTTGTAACAAGGATGACTCAGGCTGTCGGGTAAGTTATTAACTTCAGCAGCCAGAGTCTCTTCCCATTAGAGCGCTGTGGTAGGAGATGCCTGGGTGAGACAAAAAGGACTGCCAGGCAGAGCACAGAGCGCGCGAGACAGCGATGGGAAATAATGTTGGCAGCATTATTAAAAGATAAATTGGAGGAAGAAAGGAGGTGTATGTGGGGGGTGACAGCTTCAGAGGATTGTAACAAATCCTTTGTCACCAGGGGCTTCACAGCCGTCAGATTCCCCAAACCCAGGGGACAGGGCAGCGGCAGGGAGACAGGTCAGTCGTCTTCTGCTCCACAGGTCAAAGCACCCCTTCCACACCTGTCTCTTGCTAGTGCACATCCCCAAATGTATTCAGCAGCAATAGGTTTACGGTGTGCAATGTTTTCCTGACCCCAGTGCCTCTTCACATGATTTTGGTGACAATAATCTCAGTATCCACAATGCCGTGGACAGTTTCTCCTCCACGAAGTGCAGAAGTTGTCAGCTCCTCCTTCAACCATCCTTTGGACTTTTATTGCACCTTTTATTGCAATTTTTGCTTCTTCCTGAGGCTAGTCTGCCAGGCTGGAGCAGAGACAGTATCTACACCTCCAGCATCCAGACAGCTCCACCGTGCTGCCAAGGGATTCAGCTCAGAGTCATTTTATTCGCAGTTATGCCTGCCAGGCCCCCTTCTCAATACTCCTGGCGGAACACTGGCTGCTTGCACTGGGAGAATTTCAGAGCTGAAGTAACTAGTAACTCAGAGAAACTAACTCTGTCTAAGGCAGATGTGACTACAAACCCAAGAATGAGTAGAACTCTCATCAGACTGCTTCTTAACAACCTCCTGCCAAGCTAGCGCATACAGATCTATCAGCACCCTCCCCCTGCCCCTGTACAGACACGTCGTGCGCACGTCAACAGCTTCCCACGCAGGTAGAGTTCTCCTGGCCCCCACCCTCACCACTCAGATTCCACCCCATCTTTTAAATGCTCCCAATTTTAGCACTTGCAATTTTTTCCTGGTAAAAATCATGCCAGAAATGATGTCTCGCTCGTCTAGCTGACAAATAGAAACAAACACTTCCAAACCCTCAGAGAAGGTCATTCCAGGAGCTGCACACTCTCTGAAGATGAGTATGTTAGAGTCATGCCTCGTGTATGTGCCACTATTATCAGAAAGACACTGGAAGAATTATTCATTAGTAGGGACTTCTGTAGCTCTAATCTCCATAACCAGCTGCCGTTCCTCCCGTGGATCACAGCTCATCTGAATAAACCTTTGAATGTCCACACAACCCCCACCACACAGCCCAAGCCAGCCTCTCCTGGGGCACTGCATCCTGCAGCTACTGCTAGAGCAGGAGAGAATGTTCCTGTATCTCACCAAGGAGGTAGGGAGCATGCAGACAGAGAGTGCCATAAACTGGCTGGCAGCCTTTCAAGGGTGGCAGGCTTGCGCCAGATTATGCTTCTCTCTCCCAAATTAGAAGCAGAACGTGCCACTAGAAAGTCAGGTGAAAGCTGTCTCTCAAGGAAGCAAGAGGCTGCCTCTCAGTGCCACTGCATGAGGCAGCATCTTAAAGCATCCTGCTAATCTGAGCATAGCCATTGCCCCCCCAAAAAGCCTCAGCTCTCAGGATCCAGCCTTGCTTTGTGCTGTCCCAAATCTGCCTACTTGCCCTGGTAGACACACATCACATGTTGCTGACCCCTGCCATAAAGTGTGCTAGAATTTCACCACAGCCCCGTTCTCCTCCCATTCATACATTCACATCGAGCCCCTCACGGAGGCAGATGAATGGTATTGCTACAAATATTCACCTTCCTCAGGCCCGGAGCCTGAGCTGGGCAGTGCTATAGGCTGACCACAGGAGAGAGACACAAAGAGACCAAACAGGCACCCCCTCTGCCCCAGGCGTGCAGGACTACCATCCAAACACCATCCCTGCACAGTGCTGCCAGGCTTCCAGCAGCCAGCACGCTCACAGTTCGGAACAGGACTGCAGCTTACTCCGTATGTCTCACTCCCTCCTTCAGAGACCCAGCCCACTCACAGATCTGCCTCTCAGCAAACATCATGTGCATCTATTATTCAGAAGAAATATCAACTTATTCATGAGCCAAAATAGGTTCCAGGTACCGCACCCAGTCTCTAACAGAATTCCTTCTGCAAAGCTGCTCGTTCTTCAGCCTGGACTCAGCTAAGAGGAGTGCAGTGCTGCTCTCGCTTTGATCCCTCCGGAGGGTTTTACAGCTTTGTTACAGTGAGGGACAGGAGTTAACAACCCTGTCAGGCCGCTCCCTCATCATCTGGTTAATGTACCTCGTTAATGGCTACGGCACAGTATCA
This sequence comes from Buceros rhinoceros silvestris, assembly GCF_000710305.1. Classification (NCBI taxonomy): domain Eukaryota; kingdom Metazoa; phylum Chordata; class Aves; order Bucerotiformes; family Bucerotidae; genus Buceros; species Buceros rhinoceros. Next base: position 8,969 of record NW_010398792.1, read on the forward strand.
TTCACCTCCTGTTCACTCCACAAACTCCAACCGTTCCCTTGGGCTTGCAGTTAGAGTTGCCCACAGGGATGGAGGGATGGCAGGGCAAGGAGGGCACGGAAGTGACGTGCCACAGGAAGACAGTGATTTATCCAGCACATTGTCACAGGCCCCTGCAGAGTTATTCACCACCAGGGAGGCATCTCGCTACAGCAGACATGCAGGGGCTCACAAAATAGCCAAGTTATGCCTCCCTTCCATTGAACCCGAATGTGGCAGTGCTGGACTACTCAGGGCAGTGTAATAGCTGCCCTGGGTTGGACGATGGCTCCTACACCCAAGGAAACAGTATGAATCATTTCTTTCAGCACTGCCCCTCAGCTGCACATACAGAAAACCCTTCCAGAAGTGCTGCTCCTTTGCTGACGACAGGCAAGGCTGGCTGGGCAGGCACAGAGAGAAGGCAGCAGGAAACATGCAAGCTTAGTGCACCTCTTGTCGCACTGTGAGCATCCATCCAAGAGTGAGCAGAGCACATCTGGGCAGACTATAAAGAAGACCCAAAATGCTGCACTGGAGTGCCCAAAACTGGTACCACTCTGATGTGCTTCTCCTGTCCCACGATGGGCTGAAGGCCTTGGGACAGTGGTTCCCACAGTACTAATTCCCACCACAGGACTGCTGCATCGGTGCAAGGGTGGCACTAGAAGTTTGTGACTGGAAGATGTGAACTGAAGCTGGAAAAACCTCACTCGGATGCACTAGTCAGAAGCACTGCAGGGCCCTTGGTGTCTCAGCACAGCTCCAGGTTTACTCTCTGTATCACAGTCCATGGGATTCAGGTGGCATAATCATAGGAAATGATCTAGTCTGGTCCCATATGGCCAGAGCGATGTCACTCCCAAGCACTTGCTGGCTTTTGCTCATTCCCTGAGAAGCTGGACTCCCCCAAGGCCTTTCCCATGCCGCCTCCAGGAAGTATAGTCCTGGCCCTCACAGGGCCACCAGTGTTAAGAGAAACGTGCTGGCACACATTTCTTCTTTAGCTTTAGAAGCTGCTGAACAGATGGAAAAACAAAGGATGAAATCTCAGGAGTTTAGCCAGAACGCTTCAGCACCAAGGTGGTATTTATAGAGAAGCCCAGGGGGAGGTAACCTGGGCACCCACTCCACTGTCACTCTGAGCTTCTCTGCAAGAGGCCACGGTGAGCTGCTCGGAGGCAGCGTTCCTCATGCAGCTTGCTCAGCTCCCACACACAGACACCAACCAGACCCACGCATTCACAGCAGCACACGAAAGCGTCTTAGCCCTCGCTTTGAGCCACCAGGCCAAGGGAAGAGTATGGGCTACACGACTTAGCAGAAGTGGGATCCCTCTCCTACTGATGGCGACAGGAGTTATGCTTTTTATTCACTGAGCGCTGGACTGGGCCCCAAGTCACGCTGGCATTATGTTATGATAATGCTGGAAGTATTCTAAATGCTTTGCATGCCAGACAAATCCTGGAGCAGGCTTCCAAATCCCCTCAGAATCCCCACTTGCATCTCTACATTATCCATTCATGAAATCCAGAGCAGAGCCTCAGCATCCATCCCTCTGCTCCTGGTCTCTTTCCAGCTGAATGGCAGGTGAGGCAGAGTGAAGGTATTTCTTCTGGATTAAGCCTTCTTTTGTCTTTCAGGTGCCGAGTCTGAGGAAGAAACTGTGCTGGGGCATTTAAGAATGACATCCAGGAGGAGATCTTTCTGCTGCAGCTGCACTTGTGGACATCAGGCTCCAGATGAATTCCCACTGACAAAAGGTCTGATGAGATGAGCTGCACCCTGAAAACGCCCATTTCTTTCCTATACAGCTGAACCTACACAAGCCAACATCTGCATTTTTAGCACACTTAAGCAAAGGATTTCCCAGCTCTCTGGAGGGTAAGCAGACTCAGTTCTCTGAGCTGCAGCTTTCCATTCCCTATCCACTGGGCTCTGACAGGGTTCCCACATGTCAGACAGTGCAGAAGAGCAATTTTTTCTGACAACCCAGCCCACCGGTCTAGAGTGCATAAGGCAGGAATGGAAGGAGAGAGCCTGAACTCTCCTTTCCTCATTGCATTAGCAGGGCAGCAGCTGTTGTTGTTGCAGAGGCTAACCAGTCTGCAGCAGGCACTGTGGAAGGAACCGGGGGATCAGCAGACATCTCCCTTCTGTGCACTCTGCAGTGCATGCATGTCTGTGCAGCGGCCCGGGGCTGAATGGCGAGACTTCTCAAGTCATGATGTGAAGATACAAATCCCCTTCCCAGAGATTTCAGAGATTTTTTTTAATGGCTTTCTGAAGATTGTCTCATTCTAACTGTCAGAATTTCTTCTCTGGGTTCCCATAGCTTTGCCAGGGACTCCTGATGTGATCACAGGCCAATCACCTTTCCCTTGTCAGCATTTGGTTACCCTTCCATCAAAACGGAGCGTGCAGTATTTTGCCTGCCCATCCTGTTCGCTGAGATGCTATGCTCCAGTGCAGAGATTGGCCGTTCAAGGCACCAAGGACTCTGGAGGATCAAACCACCTCTCAGGAACTAACAATAAATAGCATTCCAGGGCAGCGTACAGGCTGGAGCTGGGCCAGCCGTGTTCAACGCAGTAACACCCCCTTTGAGAGCTAATACATCAACTGCTCTTACAGAACAGCTCCAGAAGTGCAGGAAGTCTCGCACAGAAGCTTAGCTCTTGTCTCGTCTCCAGAATAGCTGGGATCCAGGCAGGAGAGGGATCTTGAGCATTTCCTATTTATTCTACTGTCACTGCCAAGCACACCACATTGCGTTCCCCATGGCTCACATGGATAGGAGAGCTGGAGGGATTTCTGAGGTACTGCTGCAGCTGCCAAATTGCTTAAAGGCTCTGTGGTACTCGGGCAGGACAGGGCCTTTCTCAGAGAGAAACACAGAGTATGTGCTTCTACGCAAGGGGAAGAACATATTCACTTCTCTACATTGGCCAGGATGGAAAACAGAGGTGTGCCAAGCTGCCTGGGCACAGCACAGGTACCCACAGGGTGCCTGCGAACAACGTGCCTTGGAAATTGCCACCTCGTACAACTCGCATACCTGCAGACCCTGTTCCAGGTCAGGAACAGGGGAAGATGACACTGGCTACAATTGTGGGACAAAGCCGTTAGCACTGCCAGAGATGGGGGTCTGCTCCCCAGCACAGCGGATTGTTCTATTGCCTCAGGCTCTCAGTGCCTCAGTTCCCTGGAGGCATGGAGTTCCCGTTAAAAAATGTAGGAGGGTTTATTCAATAGTGACTAATACACTGTATTTCTTAGAGCACTTGGGGGTGGTCCACGTGTCTAGACCAGGATATGAAGATTAATTATGGGCCACACCCTGTGATCTACACTCAGCAAAGCCCTTATTAGCTTCTGAAAGCGAATCCAGCCTTGATGTCAACTTGCCAACCCAAACACAAACCGCTGGGGCTCGCAAGAGAAAAGGGGAGAATCTATCCTCACTCTTCAGACCTTCTGCTTGGCAAAGATCACTTCCCTTGCCACCAGAGAAGCAAAACACTGTTAGGCAACTGAGTCAGTATCTCTGCAGGCAAAGCATAAAGGACAGTATATTACAAGGACCCATGAAAAAGACACTGCAGAGAGTCCTTCCAGTGACATTGTTTCCAGAAGATGCTTTGCCTTCGGGTGGGTTGAAGCCAGACCAAATGCATCTCCAGCCACATTCCCAAACAAGACTTACAGCTACAGCCCACTAACTTTTCAAGGATGCGATCGCATCAGCATGCGATGGAGAAAGTGGAGGGCGAGAAAGCCACAGAGAGCATCACCCACAGAGAAAGATGCTGACCAAGGCCTGCTGTGTTCCCAGAAGTCAGAGATCTCGCTGGTAAACCCATATGAAAAGCAGCCCTGGAAGCCAGGCAGCCTCTGGCACTGCTCATCCCTGCAAGACAAAATGCACAGTGATGCATGAAAGAACCATACCTTACCTTCCTATGGATTCACAGCTGCCCACTCAAGTTTGTTTGAAAAGCAAAAATGCTTTTGTGCAAGTTTTGTTTGAGCTAGTAGAAACAGAACAAGGGCAAGAGAGAGCAAAAGCATTGCACGAGGCACTCCAAGGAACACTGAGAAAGGAATTGCAACGTTTGCCCGAGTGTCCCTTAAAAGACAGTTCTTCTCATTTCCCAAGGCTTCTGCTGCTGTGACATGAGGGTGCTGGGAAGGATTAGAAGGGCAGACGCGTTGTTTTCCTTTCAGAAAGCATTATTTTGACATTATATTATCGAGCAGCCAGCTTCGCACAAGGGAGAGCATGTGCTCACACTTTGTTACTGGCAGATTTCTTGGTCAGCTTAGGCCAGATCTCCCAGCTACAGCGACTGTTTGCCAGAAAGATGCATCATCTGTGAGTGTGCTAAAGACAGACAAGCTCCACACACCAGAGGCACTCGCAGCTCTTCTCGCCTCGGAAGGTGCACAACTGCAAGGCAAAACCCAGCAAGACACAGAACAACACTGCGGGTCAAGGGGGGAAAGAGCAAATCCCGGCATCGCTGTGCTGGCTGGAGCTCTGAGACGCTGCCCTGATGAGGACGAGGCCACAGGAGAACAGAACCACCGAGGCCAGTGGCACCACGTCAGGCCTGTGACGCATACAAGGTGATGGTCCCTTCCTAGGGCTGGGGCATTTACCCCCTTTGCATTCACTCTCTACCAGAAACCACTTCGATGGGTCAGGTCACTCTGGGAAGCCCAGTAACAAGCAGGAAAGCTCTTCTCTCCTCCTTGCTGACACATGCGTGTGGAGGGATACCTTCACGGACACCCTCTCACTTTGTCATCCTACGGAATCGAAACGACAGGAGACCTGGCTGCCCTCTTCTGTGCCTTCCTCGGGTCAGCCCAGCTGGGAGGGAACCATCTCTCCTTAAAGCTGCTCCTGAGTTGCTAACAACTCCAAGTTCACTGTGCTTGGCGGTGAAGCTGACAGTGTTGCCTCTGGGGGGGCGGTGCAGGGAGGGATCAAAAACTTGGCTGCATGAAATGGGCAAGTTCGCAAAGCCAATGCTGCTGATTTGGGTTTTTTTTCCCCCCATACATTCAACCAGGAAAATAAAACTGGTGGTCGGCTGCCTTCCCATTCTAGTAGCGCCCGCTGTCCTGCTGGCTTTGCCATCTCCAAAGCTGGTCCCTATCACAGAATTAACCCTCCTGGGAGAAATACCCTTCTTTTTCACTGTCTGTTTATTCAATTCCTTCACCAGAACACCTTCTCTATTCCTCAGTGCTTTGAAGCTGACATAGAAAACAGAGTTGGGTGCTACATACAGAAAGAAGGTATGTTATCCTCTTTTCCTGAGTGCCTCCATTTTCCCACACCTTTTCGATCCCAACTCCTTAGGTAAGCCAAGCAATCCCAGCCACTGCAATCTTCCAGCCAAATCGTGGTCAATTCATTCACAGGGGAGATCTATGTATAGAGAAGGACTAATTACACAAACAAGGCAAGTAAGATGCATCTCGGGTGAGTTAGGAGACTCTCCTCGTATGAGCGAGGATTACTCACAAAACAGTGGAACGGCTTTTAGCTCCACCGTGCATTTGCACAGCCCTTCCCCCATATTTATGTGCACGCACAAACACACCCAATCTCGCTCATGTACACAAGCTGCTGACACCTCCTTGTAGATGTTCAGGGAGACTGTATCAATTTAGACAAGTACTCACAGACCTACGCTACAGACTGCACAGTCTCTTGCAGTCCACAACGCTGGACCATAAGCTCCTTAGATGTGTATACAAACTCCTATGTCAACTGACAGCACACTGGGGCTCATAACTTTCTGCGCTGCGTGCACACAAGTGGGGACTTCTGTGACACATCATTATCTAAGTAAAGAAAGCAAATGCTTCCTAACCTCATGCCAAGACCCAGCAAGAAGCCCCTGAAGGCAGGGGAGGAAGGGGTAGCCGAACAAATGGATATTGCAGCAGCAAGCTCCTGCCCAGCCAAGACCTGTGCTTGCTGGGATTAACTGGATATGGGCTTCACAGCTGTAAACATCAGGCTCTCCTCAGTGCTTTCCCAAACATCTGGGCGAAGCCACCTCCCAGTACTATCTGAAGTTGTGCTTTTTGGTCGGACTGAGAGAAATTAGGACTTTCAGGGCTAGAGACTCAGGCATTGAGTCAGACAGAGGCCCAGCAGAGAAAAGGAAAGCCTCATCTGTGGACAGCTTCACAGATCACCACAGACTTTCTCCCTCATAGTCACTATTTTCCATCCCCATCCACTCCCACGACACAACATGACACAGAGATCACTCCTCAGATGGCAAAGCATCTCTCAGCTATCTCCTATTCCTCCAGAAGATAGCACTCAGAAAGCTTTTCCCTTTAAGCAGCCTTAAAGTTGGCTCTCACCACTGCTGGCACGAATGAAAGGCATTTCAGTTCCCCTCCTCCTAAATCCCATCCCTTTCTGTTGCGAAGAAAAGGCAGAGGATGACCAAGGGAAGAGAAAAGCAACTCTCTGTTGCCTCTCACCTCCCTCCCTCTTCCTGCAGGACGCACCAGTGGGCTGGAAGGGCGCGGGGCCATTGTAGTCCCCACGCAGCCTTCCCGAGAGCCACACACAAGCCCACGAGGGGAGCCCCAGAGCAGGTGTTAGTCTGGGAGGGTAAGGCTGGGAACACGGTGCTCCTGGAGATGAAACACCGGAATATTTCCCCATAACCAGCCAGCCGTTTCCAGGCAAAGCAGCTTGGTGTCTGTCCTCAGGCACCTAGCCTGAAAAAGGGGGGGCAAAGTGATCTCCAGCACTGCAGCCTCCGAGACCCATTCTGCATTCTTTGAATACACTGGGAGGGGTAGAAAAATCGCTTCGAGTCTTTCCTGCTTCCTCTCACTCCCTGCCCGCTGCATACACACATATACACATGCACCCAGCCCTGTGCATAAAGGATCTCTGTCCTGCTCAGCTCAGCCATGCAATGTTTGCAAGAGGCAAGAGTTACCTTACTGCCATAGCCGGAGCCGCCTTCTCTCTCCATCGTGGCTGGGAAGCTGCTCCCATTCATGCTTTAATCCCTGGGAACAGAGGCACGATTCAAACCCACCGGAGTGGGCTCCTGGCAGCAACCTCCTCCTCGTTCCCTCCTCCCTTTTTGCTCATTTGTTGGGTCCAGATTTATTTTTTTTTTATGTATTCTTTCTTAATCCAGGCAGCAATCAAGACACTCCTTCATCACCTCTCTGCTTTCCTGTTTCACTCGCAAAGAAACAGCATTGGAGAGCTCCTTCCTCCTCCGCTGCCTCTGTGGACCTCTGGTTCCCCAGGTCTGCCTTTCTGCAGCGTGGCGTTAAGGGAAAGAAAGAGAGTGAAAGAGGGAGGGAGCGTGCAAACAGGGAGGAGGAGGAGGAGGAGGAAGAGGAGGAGGAGGAGGAGGCCAACGGGGTGCGGGAGGAAGGAGTCAGAGTGTGGCTGGCTGCTTTGTATCCAGAGCAGTGCCGACAGCCCCTTCCCTCCCCCCCACCAGAGGAGGACCTGCGCTGCTAATGGTCTGTACCAATTTATTCCACTTAGGCAGGGGCACTTCTCACCACGATGGGAGGAAAAGCCAGGGAAGGCTCCGAGATGGCCCCTTAAGGAATTGGTTCCTGCTCTCCTCACTCCACAGCATCGCTAGCCACAGGCTGGGGGAGACACTCTCCCAGCTTAGCACGCAAATGGGAAGTGTAAGGCTAGGAAGTGCTGGGTGTGAGGGAAGGGTCTTGCTTTTGAGGAGGCTCAGCTCCTCTCTGAGAGAAAGCAATGACCATATGCTAGGTGCAAAACAGGGTTCCCCTCCAGCCTCTCAGGAAGGCAGGCTGAGCTCTGCTCCACTTTCTGCAATCACACTTTCGTGGAAGCACCCTCCACTCCTCGCCGTGCGTGCCTCCATGCCCGGACTGACGGCTCCCCACCTGAGCCCGTGGGGCTTTGCAAGCACTGGGTAACGCTCCTTAGAGCTCATGCACCTCCTGGTCTATCGAGTACCATGTCTTTTCATGGCCCCACTCAGCCATCCCTACCCAAATGGCAAGGTACACAGCTGACTACGGAGCGAGAAGGAGGCTCTGGATGTGACTAGGGCTGCCCTAAGCTGGGGATAATTGCACTAAGCCCAGTGGGCAGACAGGACATGCCTGTGATCTCTAACAATACAGCAGGATCCCAGGGATACTCTTTTCTACGGATCACCTGGAGGATGAAGGGCTTGAAGGGGCTGGGAACAAAGTAAAGATCTTACCTCCTGACACTGTCCTTTAATAGTTAACCCGGGCAGGGCTAACTCCTGTTTAGCAGCAGATTTCTCGAGATGGTTGAACACCAGTATGTGTGTCTCTGAGCGCCATGCTCGCAGCTGGACAGTTTAACATGAGCCAAAGGTCAGTCCTGAGGTTGGGGACAAGCTACCTTTTACCTGCCCTGCCTTGCTGCCTGCTCGCCTGCTTCCAACCAGATCATCCTCCTCATAGACCAGCACCTCTTCCTGGCTCCATGGTCCACAGTGGGTATGCACAGACCCACAGCTACAGCTCCTCCCTTGTTACTCCCTCTCTTTTGGATCTAGTAAGGTTACAGTGCCGTGGTAACCTGTAGGTATAGGCTTTACCAAAAAAGGAACAACAAAGAAAAAACACAACTTTGCAGTTACCGTGAAAAGCTTCAGTACTCAGGGAGCTGAGGTCCACACTGTGGAGCGATCTCAGTGATCCTCATCAGTGATTCCCACCATTTTCACTGGGCTTTTTGTTTTGAACCCAGCTTTAACCTGCGCATCTCGAGGGGTACCTGGGAGCACAGATGTCTGCTGTGTAGTTTGGAAGTCAAAGCATTACCCACAAATGAGCAAGCCTCAAGACACACTGACAAACCCTAACTGCACCATCACAGTGCCAGGAGAGCGGCTCCCATACTTCCTCCAGTGAAGCAAGCTGGAGGACTCCACGCATGGCCCCAAGCCACTGCCTCAGGTGGAAGGGAGCTATGCTGAGACTGGCGAGGTCTGCACCAGTCAAACCAGGGAGATGATGCCTGCCGGCTAGTGCTGTCCATGGAGGGTGATGCTTGAAGGCAGGCGCTTTTTAACAGTCAAGCTGCACCTACTCCGTGGATAAAGAAGGATAACAACGACTGCCAACCCAGAATCCTTCACGCACAGCCGGGCTAGCTTCTGCTCAGCCACTGCCTCTGCAAAACAGTTGCTGCCATCAAAGGGAACACAGCCCTTTTTTGTCCTTGGTCTCATTTTCTGTAAGGTACCTAGGGAGAGATCAGCTCCAAAGACTCTTTGCCTGGGAATTTTGTGCCAATTCAGCTAGTACTAAGGGTTTCACTGAACTCCACGTCTATTAAAAATGCGTAATGTCCACTTATATCAAAAGGGTGGATTCAGACAAGCGCTTTTCCAGCACGTCCCAGGCTACCTGCTGTTATGGCATTCAGGAGATGGATAGGAAGGAACCGTCCCTTGAGGCCTATACCAAGAGATAAGACAGGGCACAGTCATTGACTGTTTCAGGGCTGGGTGAGAGAGGGGAAAACAAGGGAGAAGAGACATAAAAACGCTCCTGCCACCACAAAACCGAAACACATAACAACTCAGGGAGGAGAGAAAGGAGACATGCTACAGCTGAGATTTATAAAAATTATGGGTGAGCAGTAACATTCCAGGCTCAGCTCTGCATCTGTGTCTCCAAAGACTCACAAAGGTGAAAGGCATTGGGAAAAGTGTCAGAGAAGCTCAGGAGGGACAGAGACACGTACAGAGAGGCATTGCTGCATGCCTCCCCTGCCCTCCCGACTGAAAATCCCAGCCTGACTCACTCAGAGCTCCTTTTTGTGATGAGAGCAGCAGAACAATGGTGCAGAGACACTGCTCTGACATTTTCCAAGGTTGTCGCTTTGAACCTTAGCATATCGACTTGTTTGCATGCTGGGTACTGAGCGTGCCACATTCACCACAGCCTAATTCCCGGAGAGGGCATGCCTGCCAGCAAGAGGGTATGGGAGGAGAGGCTCAGGCAGCCCTCCCGAAGGATCTCGGGATAAAGGGGGAAGGGTGTTGTTTGCCTGGAATCCAGAGAGCTTCACAGAGGACGTGAATCTGAAACACACAGCATCGCTGTTGACAGCAGTGTATATAAACAGAGCAGTATTTTCCCACTCCCTCCTCCTTATTATAGCACAAAATACCCCCAGTAAAATACATACACACAACAACCACTATAAAAGGAAAACAAAGCCCCAAGCGTGTGCACGCACATGCACACATAGATATTCTTCTGGAGAACGCAGCATACATTCAATACCTTAAATGTCATTTTTTAAATATTAATGCTGTGCTTCCGGCTAGGTTTATGTAAGGTTTATTACCATGGGACTGGAGGCACAAGAAGACCTCAACTAGACGCTCGGAGCCTGACGCACTCTGCCTGCCCCAGTCATCCTGAGACCCGCTCCTTGCCCCTTCCAGCCTCCAACATCAGCAGCACCAGAGCTGGGGCAGACACACTCCCACCCGGCTTTTTCCCGGGAGGTGGCAGAGCCACAGCTCCTCTTCCTGCTCTGCCCCGTGCTCGCAGCTTGCCATCTGGCACTGTTAGGAAGATCTCTGCTTGGAGCCACGCTGCAGCCAGGCACAAACATGAGCTGATGCCTCTTCGGGCTGAACAATAACCTCATTAGCCGAGGCAGTGCGGGGCAAAGGGAAAAGCACGAGGACAAATATCCAGCAAACAGCAGGGTACGTTCCAGCAGTGGACCCCCGAGCACAGACAGCGCTGGGCTGCTTGGAGGGAGCAGTGTACCAGCTGGAGCAACCACAGGGCTGATGTGGTCCACATTTCCCATCTAAACCTGGCAGCCTCCGCTGCTGCCCCAGTCACAGCTTCATTCCCTCCAGCAGCGCTGTCTTGTTTTCAGGCCACAGGCAGCCTGAACATGGGAACTACCTCGCCTCAGGCTTTCTGGGAGTTTCCTCAGCTCCTAGGCTGGGCTCCAGATTATTACTGCCTGGTGGTGCCAGACTTGAGATACAACTATCTACAAAACAGGACAAGGAAAGAGACGGGCCAATTTTTGAAATGACATGCCTGAGCTCTTCAAGGCCAACCCTGACCCTAGGAAGAGAGAACCTTATTTGATAATCTCACTTACCTGGTCATGCAGATAGATGACAGGAACCCAAGGCTCTGGGAGAGGTCACGGAGGAAAAAGACCCTCAAAGTCTGATCCCTTTCCCAACCTAAGACAATTCTCCTTCTTCCCACAGGAGGGCTGAGCAGTAGCTGCTCCTAACCACAAATCAAACTAATCACTTGTATTAACCTGCCATGCAACAACCCCCCTCAACCTTTTATGGTGCTGCCTTTAGCACCACTGTCCGTCCCACTCTCTGCAACGGATCCTTGCTCCTACTTTGGTTGACATGTGCATATTGGGCAAAAAGATCCTCCAGCAAGCACCCGCTAGTCCAGTGATGATTCTCTGAGGGCCAAACAGAAGCCAACAAGTTTCTAAGCAGAAGCCAAGACAGGGAGGTACTCTATTCCCCGGCAGCACTGCCTGACAGGAGCCGTTTCACCCCTCCAAGGCTCTGTATGTGCATGGAGGACATTTATATGCCCTGAGCTGTGGATTCAGCATGACCTCAGGATGCTTCACAGTTATATACAAAACACATTCAGGAGCTTGGGGAGACCGAGAGAAAAGCTCTGGTGATGTATCAGCAGGTGGTGCTCTCCCCTTCAAACCAGCAAATAAATTAAGCCCTAGCCCGGCATTTTACCACCGGGATTTCCTCCAGAAAAGATACCTCAGCCTAACGCAAGACCCCTCTTCTCTGTCCTGCTGAGAGAGACAGGGCCTGTTGTCAATTCAGTGCCCAGGAAGGGGGAGCCGTGCTTTGCACGGAGCTCTCCTTGGACAGTGGTGCTTCTTAACATCTTGGAAGAAACTCTTCATGAACTAAAGACCCTTCGTAGGTAAACCTCACTCAGGGGAACATCTAAAAGGAAATGGTTTAGCACATTGCTGGGAGTTGGCAGGAGTGATTCAATAACCCCTGGGCTCTCTGTCCAGCTACCGCCTTTTTCCGATCGTTATCTTGGCCAGATTCCAAAGCAGAGATTGTTCGGAGACTAGCGCAACCCAGACGGTGCTAAATCACATACATCCAAACTGTTCTCTGAGGGGTTTTAATTTATTGGGAAGCACCCTCGCAGCAAACAAACACAAACAGCGACCCAGCTCTCCCCATGCGGCTTTGTAATGAAGCTCTGTCTCCAACCCCTCCACCCAATCCTCCACACGCCCATTACACAGGTCAGCATCTCTTGCGGTTGCTCTGCGTGCCACAGCTTGAGACCAGAGAGAGGAGAGGAAGCAAGAACATGCACGCACTGCTGGAATCGTAGCTCGGTCTCTTCGTGTGGTAAGCGAGACAGCCCCAAATGGGGACTTCCAGATGACAGAAGCCATGTGCCCTTTTTGTTTTCAGGGCCCAGGAGAATTAGCAGCAAGCCCAAGCCAAAAGCCTGCTTTTCTCTCTGCCTTAATACTTCAGTTGCACTGTTGAAACATGCTCTGCCCCACATTTGTTGTCCCCACATTTTCTACCCCTGCTTCACCAGACAGCTTTGGATCTTACTGAGAGACAACTTCCTTCAGGAGCAGCTTGTGACACTCTGGGACTGCAACACAATGAACTGATAAAGTGAGACATAGAAGCGCATAAATAATCATAATATCTCACATGTCCCAAGATCACACAAGCAATTTAGAGTCTTTTTTTGTGTCCCATTTATAAATATTCATTTCAGAGCTCTTTTAAACCAACAGAGCCTGATGCACAACTGCTCCAGCAGCTCCAGTAGCCTGCTGTTCCCACGCAGTGTGCAGACAAACCGCATCTCTTTGCAGCCTCACCTCATCCTGCCAGGGTGAGCGTGGCCCTGCCACCTCTTGCTTGCAAACACCCACAGACCGTGATGGCACAGCTCAAAAGAAGCAGCAGCAAATATCTCAGCATCTCCTACCACTCCTGCAACAGTCAAGGCCCTCCCATATGCCTGCTCCCTGCTATTAACCTCCATCTCAGAACTATTTCGTGACAACATGGGAATCACGTCACCCTTGTCTGGGTTTACCCAGCTGCCACTAAACTGAATCACTTGGATCTACAAAAAACTGTTGTGTTCATGACTGGAAAAGTAAAATTAGTATGCAAACACAGTGATAAATCCTCTGATGTGCACATTTATGTTTTTATCATGTAGTTAATCAGGAAAGAGTATGTTCAGTTTAGATACAGCTCCACACTTTGCCTCTATAATCCAAATCCCAGAAGGGCCTTATAAAACCATAATCTGCAATGCAAAATCGCAAAGCATATGGGAGTGTCTATAGATTTTCCAAATCACCTGTGCCCTAATTTAATATGAATAACAATTAGTTTACTCTTATCAGTTAATTGTGCCCCTTGTGGATTCAGCAACACTGCATCTCGTCACCAAATGCCTTTGTCTGAGCAAACTTTAATTACGCTTCCTCGCCCGGCCCAGCCCTACTTGCGGCTTTTGGTAACAAAGGCAAAACTGCCATTAAACAAAGAAACCACCACCACTGACAGCGAAAAGGCAGTGAAGCACATCGCTCTGATGGAACCAGAGAACTAAACAAAAGCAGTCCACGGTTAAGAGCAGGGAGTGCTACTCCAGTCCCTCCGACTCAGCAAGAGCAGCCAACAACCCCACAGCATGCTCGATGAGCAGCACGAGGGGTTTCTCCAGCCCCAGAGAACACCGACCGCCCTCCATGGGTATCTTGGCCCCAGGAGGGAGGAGATGTGCCTCCCAGCCCCAGGCACTAGCAGGAGAAGCCTGCAGCAGGCTTTCCTTTCACCTCCAGCATTGGGATCAGCAGAGGATTGAGAGCCAAGGCACCAAGGTCCTATTCCCAGCTCTGCCGCTGACTCCAAACAGGCAATGCACTGAGCCAGCTTCCTCACCCAGTTCAGGAGCAGCACCACGGTCATGATAAAGCTGATGGGATGTGCCTACCCTCATCCAGTGCTCTGGTATCAATCCTGCACTGTTAGTGCACCAGTATGCGTTGCAACATTTACCTGTTGGCATGGGATGTGTTCTCTCTTCAAGGCCCAGAAGTCCCCTTGTGAATCATACTAAAAACAGATGACTGCGTTTCTACTTCCATTTCAAACACTGCAGGGTTTTGCACACACACAGAGGCCTTAAATTTGAGTTATACCATCAGCTTGGCAGCAAAATGTTGCCTTTGTGTGGTGGAGGATGCAGGCTACAAACTCTTTGGCAGAGATGAAGGAACAAGCCTGCAACACGGCAGACAAAGCCTCTGGTGTTAGGAACGTTCCCAACCCACCAGCTTCAGCCCAGGAATGGAGAGACATGGCAGCGGCAGATTTAGATGTTGAAGCCACTGCGGATGTGCATCTTTGCACTAAAAATGCTGAAAACTCCAGCATGCTGCTGCTGCTCTCTCTCCCTGGAGGACTGGTACCACCATGGGGATGTGGTGCAGATGCTCACTTCCTCTCCACAGCACAAGGAAGTCCTGCGGCTTTTTGCCTCACAGCCTCCAGAGCAGGTGTAAGGGAAGGCTGCTTCATAATCCGTACCGATTCCTGCTCCTGCACTGCCCTGAATGCAGATGAAAAGGACTGTCCCTGCTCGAATCAGGGAATCCATCACCTGCCACATCAAATATGCTTCTGTAGTGTGACCTCTGCTCCTCTCTAAAATGGGCTATCTCCACCCTCACAAAGGAACACGCTGCTGTGAATACTTAATTGCTTTTATCACTCTCTTGTAACTGTTATCGTGACCTTTCCACGCACTATCGTGGTGCACCTCTCACCAGGCCATAGGCTCCAGCAGAACAGAAACACTGATCTCCTACAGACAGTAGGTGCAAAGCTCATGGAGTTCGATCTCTCCTGGTAAAAAATGACACCACAAGCTAGACAAGGTTGAGCTCTGGCACTCTAGCAATGCCATGAAAGATCTCTGACTTTTCCTAGTGGATCCTCCCACCTCTCTCTTTGATCACCTCATTAGCTTAGCAAGCAGCAAAGAAAATGCAACTGCAATGACAAATTTTAAATAAGGCCAAGTGTCACTCACTTGAGGAACTGGAACAATGTGAGTGAGGAGTCCAAGCTGCAGCAGCCAGGGTAATCCTGCAGGCAGCATTAGTAGTTCGACAGCGAGTGAGTCCCTCCCCAGACGAATTCCTAGCTGTCCTGGTTTCGGCTGCAATAGAGTTAATCTCCTACCTAGTAGCTGGTGCAGTGCTGTGGTTTGGATTTAGAATGACGATAATGCTGATAACACTCTGTCGGTTTAGTTGCTAAATAGTGTTTATACTAAGTCAAGGACTTTCCAGCTTCTCATGCCCAGCCAGCGAGAAGGCTGGAGGGGCACAAGAAGCGCCTGGGCAGAGTTGGCCGGGAAGGTCCATCGCTGCTCAGGGACTGGCTAAGCGTCAGTCACTGGATGGTGAGCAATTGTACTGTGCATCACTTGTCTTTCTCGGATTTTATTTCACTCTCCTTTGTTAACCTTCCTTTTCATTACTATTATTATTATTATATTTTTATTTTATTTCAATTATTAAACTCTTCTTTTCTTGACCCATTAATATTACTTGTTTTCAATTCTCCCCATCCCAGCGGGGCTGGGGGGAGGAGTGAGCGAGTGGCTGGC
>NW_010398792.1:24929-26436 GCF_000710305.1 Buceros rhinoceros silvestris
AGCCGCCCCACGCAGCACACTGCCAAACACGTGCAGCATCAGTCAGGACTAGCTGGCAGACGAGAACAGGGCCTGTCTTTTCACTGTCCAATACTTCTCAGAACAGCGCTTGTGCCTCAAGCAGGGCCACTTTGGCTGAAGGAAGAAGCCAGAAATACAAACCAAACAAAAGCTTATTCTGCTGACCTGCCAGGTTTGGCAGTGTTCTCGCAGGTCTGACAGCCTCACCCTGTAAATAAATTGTTTCTTGTGAAAGCAGAGGAGAGATCTCATCCATCTCGGATACTGCAAATCCATGCACGGCACAGAATTGAACTGGCCTTTCCGAGAGACTGTATTTTATTAAGAGTGCTGTTTAAATGGCTAGAGACTTATCAAACAGCCTTTTCATAGAGAGAAATCTAACATTTACTCATTATTGACCCTGCCTTCCTCTTTCTTCCCTTGTTTCCCAGCTACTCATTCTCATCTAGAAAGAGAGAGACAATTCTCCTAAAGCAGACCAGCCGAAAGGCAGCTGAAGTCTTGCTCAGCTGGGAACAGACTGCACTCCAGGTGAGGGACTGCCTTTTCGGGAAGAAAACAGCTCAAGTCCTGACTGACACCTAAAGGACACAGTCCTTGCCGGAGCTCACAGACAGAGCAATCTTATTCACAGCACACGCCGAGGACATACAGATGGGCAGGACAAGGCCAGCACCCGGACACCAGCGCAGCTGCGCACTCTTCCTGCAGGAAGACAGAGCTGAGCTCTGCACCTTGGGCTGTCTCCAGCGTGGAGAGCATTATATCGGCGGTGTCTGCGGACGTGCGGGCTGTGCGTGGCATTCACATCCAGCAGCACCCTCTGCCAAGGAGCCGAGCCCATCATTTCAAAGGAACGCACTATTATAAAAACAACAAACATCTCACTTCTAAATAACCACTTTGTTGCTGAATCTCAAAGCCCCTTTGCGCAGCTGCTGCAATGCTTCTCTCACACAGGCGTGACGGCAGAGCCAGGAATGGGCTCTGGACTCATTCTGGGGCCACAGGGCTCCCCTGGCACAGAGGACGTTTTCAAATTGGCCCAGAGCGTCCCTAGAACTAAATAAACTTGGGTCTGCAAACACCCTGCTTAACACCGTGTTTGGTGCTGACCCAGTTTCTCCTCCCGTCTCTGTTCCAACAAATGCAGCTGTTCAATGCCAGCACAAGACAAAGAATCAAAACAGCAGGGCTCAGAGGTCTGGCCGGTCACGATGCTTCACTTCCGGCTGTGAGCTGTAGCACCAAGACACCATGCGATGTTTTTGTTGCTTGCAACAGTTCGACAGCTCATGTCTGTTCAGGTGAATTAAATATTGCCCTGATTAGTTCTGGTACATGCAAATGTTCTCCACCAGAAGCTGAGGACCAAACAGAAAGGCCAGGAATAACACTTTTCCCTTGCAGTGAAAGGAGCAAGTGCAGTGCTCCACTGGGCAGCAGCCCTGCGAAGACAATCGTTTCTAACCTGTATGACGCA
>NW_010398792.1:26552-34582 GCF_000710305.1 Buceros rhinoceros silvestris
GGGAAACTACTGCCACAAACAGAGCGGAAGGGGGCTTCTGCCCACAGCCACTGCTGGGAAGGCTGCTCTCCAGTCCACACCCTTCCGGAGATCGAGCTCTGGATCTGCCCACAAAGCTGCACGCACAGGGCAGCTCCTGTCCAGGTTGTTCACAGTGCTGCCTGTGTAGCCAAACCTTTGCTCGCCCTTACGTGATGGCCTCAGGTGCGGAGCCTGATGGATTCCCGCAGGTACCGGCTGATGGAGGGAGCAGCCACTGCCCGTCAGAAAGCATCAGGCTCAGGAGCTGTCGCCTGAGTTCAGCTCCATCCATTCGGCTGCCTTCTTGCTCTGAACAAACACTCTTAACTTTCATTTTCAAGGGTGCATCTGCCCTCGGGCGATACTGACGGGTTTCATATCCTAAATGGCATGATTATTATTTTATAGTAAGCCAGGTGGATGCAAAGCTTTATGAAGTGGGTCTGCTTTTCAGGTGACCTACTCACTTGAAGGGTGAGCCACAACAAATCTGTGAGGGAAAGGAAAGATTTGGAAGTATCCAAATGCCTGGGACAGAGGATGCTCTTCCTCTCCCCTCCTTCTTTGCCTTCTCATCCCTGGGGAGACAGCACGTTCTGTTTTAGAACAGCGCCTGTCCAAACTGCAAAAAACTGGGATTTTTGCAAAAAAAGTAATTTAATTGCCCAGACCTATCTCTGTGAAGTGACAAGTGACAAGCGTAAGCTTTAGATCTGCAGTGTGCTCAAGTTCCCAGATCAGGTTAGTAACAAAACCCAAGACTCCTGGTTGCCAGGCACGGCTCTGACCTTCTCCTCTGAGACTCGCACAGCTCTGGACAAAGAACATATACGTATTTCAGCCTTGCATCTCTAAAGGCCTTACCATGCTCCTTTTCTGAAACAAGAGGAGTAACCTCATCCCTCCCCCAAGCCGCACATACAGAGGACAGGCTGAGCCTTGGAGATACCAAGTCCATACCTAGAGCAAGACATCTAATATATGAACAATGGAAAAGCCTGTGGCAGCTGCATGTTTAAGTTTGCACAGAAGTTTGCATTTAAAGCAGACTAAAATCCCCCTGCTTCACACTTCCCTGATTGAATCCAGCATCCAAACTCAGAACAATAATTCCAAGGGCAGTTCCATGCAACTGGAGTAAAATATTAACTTAGATTTGTAGATGGCTTCTTTTTAAATGTCCTTGAAACACTACTCCCCTGTCCTGCTCTCCCCTGGTTAAAATGCCAGGACACGCTATCTCAGCCCAGGCTGCATCTGAAGTAGCAGATGCAGCACCAAAGTTTTTCCCTCTATTCTTTCTTTCTAAGACAGTAACAACTCAGGACATCACAACAAGTCTGCATAAGCAACTCATCAGCTTATCTGGAAAGAGGAAGGACCAAGCTCTACATTAGTGGCCCTAATTGACACTATTTGCCTCAAGTCAGTTTCCTCAAGCACCCTAAAGTCCAGATGCTATTTCACATGGATTTCTTTCTTCTCTCCTCTGCTGACCCGCCAGTCCAGGGGTTCTCTGTTTACAGGCCCTTGGTTGTACCCTGGTGTCAGAGCTGTCAGATGCTTGCAGCAAATGACAGGCAGCCCGTTCCGTTCGGCACAGTTGGGTGAACAGCCCCTTCCAGCACATTTTGTTATTCACATGCTCCGCTAGCTAATTGCTTTCTGAAATGGGGAAGAAACAGATGACGAGCAGAATGCAGCTCCTGACAAATTCTCCAGCACTGTAAATACGACTCACCTTGCTGTAAACAAGGAAATGTTAAGCGGCGGCACTGGTGTGTGCTTAAATTTAAACAAATAAAAAGAAAAGAAAAAGGAAAGCATGCAGTACAACAGAAAAAGATCTCAAACTCCTCTGCTGCAAGACAGCCTGCACGAGGGTGAGGACCCCACTCTGTTCAGTGTGTTCCACTCTGAGGACTCCTGTGAGCCTCCGGAGAGCACATGCTACACCAGCGGTACTGCCAGCCGCTTCCCAGCGCCAATTAGTGCTCAGGAACCACTTTGTCTTGCTGGAGATACCCAGAATCAGGCTCCCACAGGCAGACTCTCTCTCTTCAGAACCACAAGCACCAAAGATGGAGAGAAATGGAAGGGTTTAAACCAAAGAAAATAACTTTATGCATTCAGACAGTACCAGTTATGTGAGGTAGGCAGAAGCCTCTGCATTTTAGAGTGCACTGCTCCACCACAAAACCAAGGATCTGCTGGCTCTGTGCAGGTATTATGTCTCTGCTATTTTAAGGGAAATATAATTTGCTCTTAAAAATAATGAGATTTAAAATTAATAAGCTCGGGGCTTTCAGCTTTCTGCATTGTGAGTCTGTAGGCTACACTTTTAACACACCTTCAGATTTCTTCTCTACAGCCAGGAGGCCAAGAAGCTTATTTAAAAACAAAAGCTCAAGGTTCCGATGTTTCCAGGAACAGCGGCTCTACAGAGAAACATCAAATAGCATTAGATCCACAATCACATTGCAAAAATTGACAACGCTGGTATATAAGCACACACTATTACTACTTCCTTCCTGATCTAAACTACTGTGCAGTGATACGGTTCAACAGCATGAGTCATTCCACCCCAGAGGCAATCGCATTTCACTACTAGATGTAGGAGCAACACAAAAACCAGGCGCACACTCACAGCTGTCATTCTTTGGAGACAGAAGGTGCTGGAAGCACTAAGATTGTATAGGGCTGCAAACAACGGGAATCTCCAAGAGCAACAGGCACATAAATGATTTCTACAGATACCTTGCGACTCCTTGTAGAAAGACGTAAGTAGAAGAAAACTTCCATGTGAGGAAAGCGAACTGTTACTGTTTGGGACACAAGGACAAGAGCTCTGATAGAAGATATCAAGTGAAGTCAAACAGATTAGGGAAAATGACCATGGAAATTTAAATTCACAGGATCCTTTTTCTGCAGACAGATGGTCATTTCAGCTTTCTATTCTCTAATCCCTTGTTCTGCAAAGCAAACATCCTAAATCCCAGATAATGTAGGTTTTACCATCTCATACATTTCCCACAGCATTAAGGCTGGCCCCAGCGACAGAATACATATGCTTAAACATCTGCATGTCTAAGTAATTTGCAGCCACCGGAACCTCCTACCTGGATTTAGCACAGAGGCGATCTCTGCATCCTGGCCTCCAGCCCCAGAAGCCAGCACCAGCCCCTGCTAAAGCAGGCGTCATGGGGATCAAAGGGAACCTCTTCCTGGGAATGCCCTTTCCCTGGCACAGCCAAGATTCCTCAGCCATGTCTCTAAGGAGGAGGAAGGTTGGGTACACGTTACAGGCTGCCATATTACCAACACTCTGGAAAAAATGCCCTGTAGCCAGCAGCACAGCAGGAAGTTTGCATAAAAACTGCCTGAGACTTTGGAGGGACACTAAGACCTCAGACCTGGTTGTTTCCCTGCAATAGAATCATGGAATCATGTAGGTTGCCAAAAATAACCTGAAATTGTGAAATCAGGTTGTCTGGCTACCAGACTTTTGTTCCTGGACCCAGGCAAAAGAGCTAGTTTCTGATGGAAGAGGGAGAGCTGCTGGAGACTTGAAGAAGGCTTAGTGCTCAGAAATTCATTACCGGTTTCTCAGTTTTGCTTTTTATTAGCTCAAATGATTCACAAGAAGCAGTAAGCATCTCATAGCCTCACAGAGAGCATTCACAATTAAACAGATATTGAAATGAATTTCATGAAATATGCATATTGTTTGCTTCCTCAAAAGCTGTTTAGATCAGACCATGAAAAGACCAGAAATTCAGGATTTGATCAACAGTCACTCTCCATTTACTCTCTAATGAGCCCTGGATGGATGTGGAACAAAGGGACAGTCTGCAAGAGCTCTTAAAGAGGTAGGAGCACCGGACACAGTCTCTGCTGATATAAATTACCACAGTGAGAAATAGTCCACAGCTCTCTGAACCAGCTGAAGATCCCATCTGTCTTCCAGACAGGGCAAGATCCACCAAAAATGTCTTACTGCAACAGAGGATCCACACCTACACCATTAATAACCATTTCACTTTGAAAGACCTCACCCAGCGTCGCTCTTTACGAGCTCCAGAGACAGAGCAAGCCTTGGGGAGCACAGGAGCTGTGGAGAAGGGTAACAAGTAACAGGTCCCCTCCAGCCACGCTGTGAGACCAGAGCTCAGTGGCAGGGGCAGGAGACAATCCCCCCGTCAGAGGCAGTGCCACCCAGAACCCAGCATTGGATGTCCTTCCCCTGCTGTAGCAGCAGGACTGAGAGCCTTCCCGTTACCCTCCTTCCACATCAGTTTGGACAGGGGAGTAGGTTTTCACCCCCCAACCAGGAGCAGTCACCCTCCTCACACACTCAGTGCTTCAAAGCCGCAGCCTCTGCATGTGGCACGATTTGCTGCACAAAAACCCGGGGCACAGCCCTGGGCATATCCTCACCCATGTTCAAACACAGCACATCGCATATAGGGACTGTTGTTCCCGACAGGCGCTCTCATCTCGCCTGCCTAATAGCTCATTGTTTGTATCCATGCACAAGGAGTGAATTCTTCATTACTGGAGAGATCTGACATGTACAAACAATTGGAGTAAATTGATTGTATTTTCCAAATCATCACGCAGACTCTAATTCTATCTGCAAGGCACACTAATTTGCACTGGAATTACCTCCTAAATTAGGAATTAGAGCTTTTGACAGAGAAGAGCAATGACTGTCCTTGTGTTGCAAGGCTAGTGGGGGAAGGAAGGGTGCAGGTCCCTTCCCAGCTCACACCGCAAGAGGCCTTTTGTCTACCCTCAGCGTTCACTGAAATGAGGTGAAGGAGACAGCTGATTAAATGAGGTCCCAGGATTTTTCAGAGAGGGATCTCATTGGTTTAAATGAACATTTAAAAGGAACAGATTATTTAAATTTAATTGTTCTATGCCCAGTGCCTATCTTTTTCTCACGCAGGAAACTGGGATTCTCCTGATGCCTTGAAACCTGGATACGTAAGGCTCTGCACATCTTTTCTTAAATGAAGGTGCTCGGTACAGAGCACCACTGAAAATTAAATCTCAAAACAACCTGAAAGTGCATTTGTCCCTGCTAGAAGCAGACGATCGGGGTGCACTGTGCTCTCCCAGACATGAGGTCATCTGTGCTCATCCCGCAGCGTATGCTGTACCAGCTCATTTAGATGTAAAAGAGACTAAATCATTAAGTTAACTTGAATCATACACCCAAGAAGCGTCTCTGCCTCCAGGAAGGGATCAGAGTGTTCGGTACTTTCCAAAATGCCAGACACAAGGTGTGTTTCTCAGACATTCTCTTCTCTATCTGAAACCTGGCAAAATTTGTACTACTTCCAGCCCTCACACCCTCCTTCCTCAGGGTAGGGGAAAACAAATGATTGTTAGATGTCAGTTCTATTGCTCACTGGAAAGAACGCCACAGAAAGACATAAGCTGAATATACAAGGCTATAAACAGTCAGGTCACTCTGGGAGCAGCGGAACCAGAGAACTCTGAATTTCCTGCAGAAATGGATTGAGGTTTAGGAGCTGTTGTTTAGCGAGATGCGTGCTCACAGAGCAGCCTTTCCTGTTCTTGGGACATTTCAAATGTCTCCAATGTCTCCCACACAGATTCTGCTTTCTGCTAAGGATGACCTTGCGGTGCAGCCCCCAGCAGTGGCACTAACAAAGTCTTTTCTCTGGCCACCTATGATACGAAGCCTATAGAAATACAGGATTCTGCCAGTCCCGTTGTGTAACACAAATAACATTCTTGTTGAGTTCTCCTTAAGACTGACACACCCTGGAGAAATTGGTTTGAAATTTGCAAACGGTTCAAAAGCTATGAGAAGGCCCAAGACAGCAGGATCTCAGAGGCCCTGTCTTGTTTGCAAACCCAAGGAAAACCGTCTCAGAGGAATAAATATAATTATCACCACAGCCCAGAGAATGCTCACAACTTAAGCTGGACCTGACACAAAGGAATAGACGAATAATGGAGACGGAAGGGGGAAGGCAACACCGCCTCTCTTAGATATGCAAAAACATCCGGCTAAACCCCAGGGAGTCACAAAACTGACTTTGTAAAGGCATGATTAAAGACAAAACAAACACTAGGAGTTTTTTCCCTTTGCCTTTCAACTCCAGCAATTATACAAACTTAACCTGAAGCACACTCCATCTGCAACCAGTTGATCTACATAACTACGAATGTTTGAATTTCAACGAAAGATGAGATACTCATATGCTCATGCAGTGCTAGAAACTGAAGATTTTTGGAGGGAGAAAAGATACCTCTTGACTCTTGTGATGTTTGATGAAACAGTAAGACACTGGGATGAGGAGAAGGACCAGTGATATAACTGCAGCAACAACTCACAGCTGTTCAGGTCAGGAGAGATCCTGTTTACCCAGCAGTTAGTTCCTCGGGCACTCAAGTGTCCATCCGCTCCTTCACTCCTTGTGGGGGAATTGCCAGACGTGGGTCTTCTGTCACTGCTGGAGTTGCAGACACACGTACAGCTCGCAGGCAAGGTGCTTTATGACAGCCCAGGCCCCTTGCACACGCCGACTGCAGCAGGACTGGCTGCTGGAAACCGAGATCGTGAGGGAGACTGAGCTCCTACATAGAGTGTATTGTTGGATGACAACGTGACAGGACTGATGGTTTCTTTCTCTGCTCAGTAACACAAGTTTCCTGGGATGAGTAACGGAACCAGAAAAGTAACACCTGAGGTCAGTCATAGCACTGGTGAAGTGCTACCTCTCTGGCAATATCCCTCTAGGACATATACCAAGGCACTACACACCTGAGATGAGCCAAGACAGTACTTTAGGAAAGGAGGAATTTCACCTCCAAAAACAAAGTGTCTCTCTGTGGTCCTGTGCCACCCACAGTCTGTCTTCAAGACCATTCTGAGTGAGCATGGATTTGCGACACGGTACTCTACAACAGCTAAACAGCTACTTCTACACTCACAACTCCATGCAATGAAGTGCACTTGAAAAAAAAGATCTTCCTGGCATTTTACTTTCTTTGACGTTTGGAGTGTACATTCCTGTCCCAGTTTGAGCTAAGCTTCCTGGTTTGAGCTGAAACCTCGACCCATAACAATTTCCCAGGTTTTGCCTTCTGCCTGCAGCCATGAAGATATGACTCTCACTACGGGGGACAAGGGGTGGAGGAGAGAAAGAAGCACCCTGAGATTCTGAGAAAACAATGTCATTCCAGGAACAGGAGCTTTTGATGAGAAAACAAACGGCACAGGTGGTGCAGGTGAGGACCCAGTATTATGAATCACAGCTCAGCAAGGTGGTCTCAAGTCACACCAGCGTAGCTGGGAACAGTAGAGTGATCTCAGGCAAGAGGAGGCAGGAGAGAAGCAGCGCACATTCCCCTGTAACAGTTCCAACCCTGCCTTGCATAGAGGGCACAAATGCACTGAACTCTGCCAAAACCACAGCCATAAGCAGTGCACTTGTACAAATAGGAAGGTGGCCGATGAGGTGCTCCGTGGGCTGAGCACGTTAATGCCCTGGCTTCGTTGCCTGTTCGCAGTTCGGCTCAGTTAGGACCTGCATTCTTCTGATTATGCAGAAACAATCTATCACATTGTTCGGAAACTTGGTTAGAGCTGAGCTCGGAGATGGCTGCAGCTGCAGCACGCTCAGGGAGACACACATCATTGCTCTCTTTTATGAGAAGGAAAATTGGCCGTTGCTGCTCCTGCAAAAAGCAGCTGTTATTTGTTGTTTTCAGGGTGGTTGTTGGTTTTGGGTTTCTTATTTTGAGCTATTATGATGAGTTTGCCTTCTCTTCCCACTTAACCGAATTACAGAGTGTTTATGTTTCCAATCCTCTCGTGGAGATGCACTAAGCTGGCATGGCTGCTGAAGGCTGGGCAGGGGGGATGCTCTCCTCTCACCAAGCAGAAGTACACCTTTGGCAGGAAGGATGAGCCTGAGGCTACGGCCAGGAGCCTCAGCCAACCTCCTTACTGCACCAGCCTCCTTACT
>NW_010398793.1:0-3737 GCF_000710305.1 Buceros rhinoceros silvestris
GGTGCCTGCGCCGGTAATAACACAGGGGAAACGCGGCTTTATGGTCTTCTGCGGAATAATCACACGTCCGTAAGAATGGAAGTGGAAATAAACATTACTGTACTAAATACCGGGTATCGCGTGGTACTACCAGCACGATGGAGTTCAGAGAGTGGATGGAGAGCAGGCAAGAAGAATGATGCTCCTTTGGAAGTTTTTGGAAATATAAGAGGGATAGTGGAGTTCTCATGAGCCTCTCTATTCTCATCTGAGCCTGGCAATGAACCTCCACCGAATGCCCCCTGCCCGCCAACAGCTCTGACATCACATCAGCATCCAACTCCACATCCAGCGTCGCCATCCAATGCCCCAGCTGCTCGCTTGCTCTGGGGAAACCCATCAGGAAGGCGTTGGTGTGCACTCTCATTGGCTGCTCCAGGGCTGGGGCTGTCGGCCTGGCCGCGAGGGGAGGTCAGTGCTGCGGCACCACAGTGAAGATGCTTGTCTTCAGCCCATTACTGGTGGTGCTGGGGCTGCTGGGGGCCTGCGTCTGTGGACTTAGCCCCTCTCGTAAAGAAGCACTAAAGTGAAACTGGACGAAAAGATGCCTTGGTTCTCTTTTCCCCTGGAGGGTGTTCACTGACAGGGTACCGCTCATTCTGGATCTCTCGGTTCACACCACTATAGCTCAGTGTGAACATCTTTCTGCAGCGTGTATGTTCCCAACATGGGGCTGGATTGCGGGTGCACTGGGACCCACCTCATCCCCAGGCAGGGTGACTACAGGCATTCCAGACACGAGTACTGTCACCCACTTGTACACCCCGTGTCTTCTGATACCTGGGACCTCTTGTAAGCCTTGCACAAGCTCCCCCTCCCAAAACGTCATCCTGAAACCCCCGCCCAGGTTAGGCAGGGTACGTCTGCATGACGCGCTTGCTGAACGCGCGGTCACCCCAGGAGGGGCCAGGCGCAGTGCGGGTGCAGCACCCTCCTTGTACGTCCCACACGATCGCCGTGTCATCACAGGCACCAGCTGAGCCTCACTGCTCTGGAGAGAGGAGGAGCAAAGCTGCAGGACACCCGTCTGACCGCGGAGCCGAAGCTGGGGCTACCCAAGTGCAAACGAAACGGTTGCCTTGTGCGTAGCGAGTTCCTGCAAGACTGCGGCACCCCAGGCTGCCCCGCATGGGGAGGCAGTTACGGTCTTTCTGCTCATGGAAGTGAGTCTTTCTACTCATGGTCTGTCTACCACGGGTGATCGGTTCCTGCGCTGCTTCCTCCCCACCGCTGTAACTGGCCCTGGGAGTCGGCGGGCCTCGCAGAAGGGCACGACGTGAAGTTTTGCGCTCTTCTTGTAAAGGACAGTGCCCGGAGCAGGCCTGCGCACACACGGGCTCCAGACCACGGCCCCTGGGGTCAGCTGCGGTGCATCCTCCTGGGGAAGCTGCTCTCATGAGCTGGGAAACCTCCTTAGCGCCGGGAGGAGCCTTTCAGGAAGGTGGATTTTCACTGTTTGTAGAATGCCTGGGGACGGTCAGCCGAAACGCGCCGTTCAGGGTCAAAAATGCTTGTGCTTCACCTTGGCGTCTTTTACCCACCGATGGGAGGGAGCAAGAACAGTGGTGGCACACTGCTGTGTGCACACACGTGCATGTGTCCATGTTCACGTGTGTGTGTGTGTGCATGCGTGTGCCTGCGCTTTTTCTGGGGGGAAGGAGATGGAACAGCCCCGGGCAGGAAGGCTCAGCGCCAACAAGCATGGCAGGTGGTGAAGGCACCGGCTGTGCCCCAGCCGCCCCCTCCCCGTGACAGCTGGGCTGGCTGTTCCCCCTTCCCCACTGTCCGGAGGGTGACGGTGTCTCACGGGGGTGCGGGGGTTGTTGCGGTGATGACTGAAACGTTTCATATTGGGATCTCGCTGTCCGGGGGCCTCTGGCCCGTCAGTGCCGCCCCGTTTCCTCGTGTCTGGTGATGGAGGGTTTGGACCTTCTCGAATGCAGCAGCTTTGGGGTTTTCAGCGCTTTGCTGAGGGAGCCTGGCTGCAGGTGGGGACGGAACGGGCGTCCCACCTGTGCACGGGGTGCGGGGTCCCTCCAGGGAGATGAATGCAGAAATGAGGGGCAAGGGGCACCTCCCCGTCACTACTTCGGCTCTTTCACTTCAAAGTGTTCTTCGCGCCCATCTATTTAGACACCAAAACACAGCATTTCACTACATGTATGAAATTGTGTTTGCCTTTATTTAATTTAGAGTTCCTTTTCAAAAGCATGGAGTCTCGAATGTTTGTTCTCCCTTTTTTTTCACATCATTACTCTGATACCGCTTGATTAGCTCCCTCCCCAGTCATGATTGGTAATTAAAATAGGCATTAAAATTAGTCACTTAGCAATTTTGCTGTTCAATTGGCAATTAAATTACTTAATTGCAATTAAAGTCCTAATTTTAATTGGCAAAATGATAGATGTAGATTTAAGATAATATGTATAAATACTTTAATAAGTGTCTATATAAGGATTACTTAATTACTCAACTTCAAGTTTATGCTGTTAACTTTAGAACTTTTAAGTGAGTAATGAAATTTATATTACATCTATTCTAAGGATATGGTAATTAGATGTATCGCTGATCCTATAAGGGCCTTGGAAGTCAGTTTCTCCTGTGATGAGAAACCCATCCCGGGTGGACAGTTCCGATCCAACCCACGGTGACGTGACTGTCCTGAGGGGACGCACGGGGCGGCCAGCCCAGTGCCGAGCCCCACGGAGACGCAGCCTGAGCGACGAGGAAACGTCATTTTAACAGTCCTTGCAGAGGCACCTCACAGCGTTCTGTGCCTCCCTTGCTCATTTTCATCGGCTGGTGGATAAAACCCGGCAGAAGCTCTGAGAATATACCCAGGAAGTGGGGATGATGCGGGCGTGGGCGAGGCAGACGGTGGGAAGCAGCTTGTCTTGGGTGTTGGAGTTTTTACAGCATAAGCTGGAAGGGAGAAGCTTTTGCCAAGCGAGGATGATGCCTGCCTCGCGGCGAGAGAAGCGCGTGAGGGAGGAACATTCGCAGATGCACATAAACCATTTGTAGCTCAGTCTCCGCAGGGTTTTTACGTAAGGCAGGGACTTTGTGTGGAAAACGTTGGCTTTTTAGGTTAAGGATGCAGCACGCTGGCTGTTATTGTGTCCTTCCACACACTCCTGCGCTCACGGAGGCCAATGCGCAGGGTTTGCCCCCACCTTCACTCCCTCTCGCTCGCTCCCATCTATGGAACGTGGCAGAAAAAGCCCCTGTGGGCTGCCGCGTTGTCCCTCGTGCGTCGCAGCGATCGGCCGCGGGCACCAACAGGCAGTTTTGTGATTTCTGCCTTTTATTTTTTTTCTTGCAGGCTGGACTGCAGCCGAGGGTCCCACGAGAAGGTCAGGGGTTGAGCTCGCCAGAGCCCACCAGAGAAGACCAAGTGTTCCACAACCTCCTCAGACCAGCACCCCCAATGAAGCCCTGACGCCGGATGAACCTGCAAAACTACAATTTTTAGTTAATTATAATTCTACTAACGCACTTTCTGAATCACAGAATTGTTTAGGTTAGAAAAGACATTTAAGAGCATCTGACAACCCATCCAAATCGGAAAGTTTCCCCAAACATCTGCTGACAGTTCGAGCGATTCTTCTCCTTTAATTCTTGCTGAGAAAGTCCAAGACTTTTTCGGTTGCTTTGTTCGAAGATCGGGCTTCTCAAAACACGCACGGAAAATGATGGAA
>NW_010398794.1:0-569 GCF_000710305.1 Buceros rhinoceros silvestris
CCTCGCTCCCTCCCTCTCTCCCTCCCTCTCTTTTCCTCTCTCCCTTCTTTCCCACCCCTTCTCTCTCTCACTCTGCTGCATTCAAGGATGGCACAGAGAGCCACTGTGTATTTATGTACATAATAAGGCAGCTCGTCTCCTCCACTTCATTTGCCTCATTACAATATCTGTACAAGCACATCACATTGTCTGTTGCTTGCACCTTTTGTTACGGTGGCTGTCACAGTCTACGCGACTTGACTTTCATATTTTAAATGAATTGATATTATACCAGCAACACACACATCGCCGGGAAACCGGGCTCCGATGCGCTGGGCGCCGCAGCACCAGCCTCTCCCCGGCTGCTCGCTTCTTCCACCAGATCCCGAGCAAGGTGGGGCGGGAGGAAGCCACTTTGCAGGACCAATTATTCGTATAAATTATTCCTATTCGTACTAATTTTGTTTCCACTCCCTAGTGAAGGGAATGTTCGGGGGTTCTGTTTGTTTGGTTTTTGCATTGGCCAGCCTGGTTTTGTATAACCTCGTGTTTCTTCTTCCCCCTCTCCCTTCCCAAACTCAAGTCTTCGG
>NW_010398794.1:774-1012 GCF_000710305.1 Buceros rhinoceros silvestris
AGGCGCAAGCAGATATTACGCGACGAGTCGTTGTTATAGCTAGGAAAGAAACGGTAAAAATACATAATTTCGTAGACTACGGGGAAATTCAGCCAGAACGAATGTTTTTGGAACTGTTTGCGTGCCCCAGCCCCAGCTTGGCAGTCCTCACCTGCTGAGTATTTTCCTCCCGGTGGGTGCGTGTGTGCGGGGCTGGGGGATCCCTGCGCCCAGCGCCCGGTGGCAGGACGGGGTGGCG
>NW_010398795.1:0-11167 GCF_000710305.1 Buceros rhinoceros silvestris
GAGCGGGGGTGCCTGGCAGGAAGCAGCAACTGCGAGCTGTTGGCTCGTCCAGCGGCGCCAGCAGGGGAGCGACCTGCGCGAGAAACGTCGTGATAACGGAACCGGCCCCGCCAGCCCGGGCTGCTGTTGGGGTAAGTGACTGGTAACCACGGGAGGCTGGAGGCAGGGGTTTAGTCTGCATAACGCACGCTGTTAGCTCTCGTTTAAAACAGAGCTAGGAAAAGTGACGCAGGTTTATTTTGCTGTGGTTTGGCGAAGCCCAGAGTGCAGGGCAGTGCCCGTCGGCGCTGCGCAGAGCCGCGCTCCGCCGATCCCGGGCCAGCCCCGTTAGCCCTGGCGACAGCACTGCAGCGCAGCCCCTGGGCACCCCAAGGGCAGTCGGGGTCTCCAAGTCCTCTCTGCAGCGCCAGGACCAGCGTTTGGTACACAGACGTGGTATCCATGTGTTAGATATGATGGTAGGTGTGTACGCACATGGGAGCAGATTATCTTACATAAAGAGAAAATGTGAGGAGAGACAGCTTGAGAAACAAACAAGAAGATCGAGTTAGTGATCCTGCAGATGATACCGGTCCAAACCCCAAATTTTCCTATCCTTAACAGGTGTGACATTTAGCACCCTGGACGAGACATCCGATACTGGGGTGATTATGTTCAGGAGCAAAGCACTCAGTCTGTTCAAGCAGATCCCCGTGATGTCTGGCCAGTCAGATCTGGCTTACAGGTGTCTGCATACAGCTGTGGCCTCTCACGGACATGGCTGGCACAGGAGAAGTGGGGACGGCAGGCAGAGGTACCAGACATGCCCAGGTAGTGCTGGAGGACAAACGCTAAGTGCTTCTCAGACCAAGGTTGGTACCTGACTACCACCCCCCCGCCCTGTAAGGTTCCTGTAAGTGTTTTCCATTTACAACTATCACTGTAACGTTTCAGCTCGTACCCGGTGCTCTCAGAACCCCAGTGCCTGAACCAAAGCTGCAGTCTGTTCATGGCTCATGCGCCCATCAAACGGGGCTGCCATTGTGGCCGACTCAGCATGTCCACACCAATGAAAGGGTTAATTTACATACGACTTGCCTGTTTCTATTGCACCAGCTGGTTTGTTTAAAACTCAACCGCCTCTTGCTGTGCTGCAGCGTGGCTTCCCCATGGGTCAGCTTTTTTCTTGTGAAGTTTAGGAGGTGCTGCTAAAATGACCGAGGGTCTGACTCTGACTTTCGCGAGCAGCGTGTTGTAATGGAGGAGGCAGTGATGAAGGCAGATGGTGTAACGCAGTCCTGCCTTTCTGGCATGTGCCAGGTGATCCTCTCTGGTGCCCGGTTGCCCGTCACTCAACAGCACGAGGTTTTGTTGCCATCTAGACTGACTAAGTTGCCCCAGGAGCACCAGGCTGTGATCACCAAGAAGCTGGACAACCCTGTCACAACATGATGTCAAATCTTGTCTTTTATTGTGTGCGTCATTCAGGCTGGAGAACGAATCTAGTTTGCCCTCAGATGATACTCTGAGACGTACCCACACTAGAGCTGAGGAGACCTGCAGTAGCTGTCAGGGCTCCATGTACCTTGGCTGGCAGGAAATCAGTCTGCTGAATTTCCAGTCAGGGTACTCCTTTGCAGGACGGTTGCACTGTTCATCTCATTGCTTTGCCTGCTGCTGTTCAGAACTAGCTGGGGTTACCACAGACACTGGTCGTGGTGAACGGCAGACCCCTCCTAATGTGGAGGACCCTTCTACCCCACGTACAGCAGCAGACTGGAGCTGAGGCCAAAATGCAGGTCAAGGCCAAGATAAAGCACTGTTACTGGTGTCGAGATTGTAAGCATTTGGTAGATGCAGTTGGGATAAGCCTGAGTTTGCCCAGAACAAGGGTAAACGTGATTTGACAGAAACTTCCACACTGCACTGACGCCTCTGACACTGGTTTGAGTCCTGGATCCTCACTGAAGGCTTGTGTGAGAGGCCTGCAGCAGCAGGACATCTCTGCCCAGCCCTGGGTGCCCAGAGTAACCCAACACACTGCTGTGGAACATTGCTCTACTGGTCTAGCATGTAGAGAGTGCTAAATTTTGTGGGAGGTGAGTCCAGGTACAGATCTGGCCATTTAGAACACCAAAGGCAGTGTAGCAGCTGTCCAAGGATGACCTCCATCCTGCACATCAGCCATTCCTGACAGATGTTTGTCAGATCCACCTGGGCCTCAGTGCCTCCTTACACTACCGGCAGCTTCACCAACCATGATCAACAGCTTGATTTGAGAACCTTTCTACCGGCCTGTGTCGTACCACTGCCTATAGAAGTGAATAAAGTTGAGAAGCTACCAGATTTATGAAATCAGTACTGATTCAGGACTAAAATGACACTGTTTGAGAACACCGTGTAGGACTCGATTTAGATCCACGAGGTGGGTATTCCTTGGTGTTATAGTCGAAATCAGCACGCAGTGAAAGTTCTGGGAAGTTGTTCAATGTACCACGCTCATACCAAGTGCCTGGGGGTTTATTCTGTGTCATTAACAGCAGTACTGAGCTCCAGCAGTTTGCTGGTTTGTGGCTGTGGATTTAAATGACCGCTGCAGCATCACTCCTTTAAAGCTGTTCTCCTAAACAGAGGAGTATTTCTGCTATTCCCCTGTTGCAGGTCATGGCAGAAAGAGAGTTGCCGGGCGTTTTGATCCTGGATGTAGGAGGAACTCATGGTGTGCTAGAAGACCTTGCAGCACTTTTGAAGAAACACTTTCGCCTTATCACCATGAAGGAATTTCTTGAAAACAAAAAAGAAATGGGCAAAAAAATCCAATCTGTTTTCGTGTTTGAGTGCAGGCCGACTATTGACCGGGAGCTTCTAGAAAGCCTGCCTAATTTAAAGGTGGTTGGAAACTCCGGGGTTGGAGTTGATCACTTAGATTTGAAAATGATTTCTAACTTTGGCGTAAAAGTGACCAACACCCCACGTGCTGTGGCGGACCCGACGGCAGACATAGGAATGGCCTTGATGCTGGCCTCTGCCAGGAGACTGCTGGAAGGTAACGTTCTCCGTTTTCCTGGATCTTAGCTGCTTCTTTGGCATATCGCATTTCTACTGTGAGAAGGATGATCTGTCTGCATCAATAGTTGTGATGCTTTGACAAGGAAAACAAGTTCTGAGGACTCCATTTCAGAGGCCTCTGCTCTTCCTGCGTGCTGCTTCTCTCTAAGGCAGTGGTGACAAGAGTTAGGCCTTTGTCTAAATTCAAAGCATTAATGGCCATGTCCCCATCTCTAGAGCAGAAATTAGTATAACTGTGGGTTTTTCCTGCTTCTGTGAAGAATTTGACTAAACCAGCGGTTGCATTTCCAGAAGAGCATCAGCATTATTATTGAATTAGCTGATAATCCTTTTGACAAAGTTATTCCAAACCGTACCACCAGCACTAGTTCGTGTCCTTAAAGGCAGGTCCTTTCCCCACATGCCCTCGCCCTTCCCCTACGCAGTGCCAGGGGAAGGAAGCTGACAGTGGAGACTTGCAAGAAGTTGCCTCTGTCTTTGAGGACCCATAGTCTATCTGTCACTGCTGCTCCACCCTGAGCATGAAATAACACCTTTTCCCCACAATGTTTTCACACTGTTGTGTCTTGCTGGACCTCTAGTTCTTTGTAGAAAAGCTCATAGAGATCCCTGCCCCGGCCAAGCTGGAATTTGCAGCAGTGGGGCTGCTTTGGGTTGTGGTCCAGGAGAGAAAAGGTGAGATTTACCCCAGATTAAAAAAAGTGAAGCCAATGCTTTGGGGTGATAAGTGACAAGCTATTTTTGAACTTCCAAGGAAATACTCCAGCCATGGAAGAGTTAATTCCCTGAGGAGCAGTTAATTCCTCCCAGCACAGTACCCACTTGGGAGCCCCGCTGTGTTACTGGCTCCAGCCTGGCTGCAGGGAATGGCACATCTAGAAACTGCTCAGAATTAGCAAGGATGTTTTGTGAGGGGTGCTCCAGAGACTCACTGCTGTGATGGAGAGAAACTTTTTATTTTCCCCCACACGTGCGGCTGTGGTCGGTTTGTACCCATTTGGCATGTGTTTACATTCAGGCTGCCAGATTGCAGTTTCTCCAGACACGAAGTATTTTGCTGTTGACTGGCTGGGAGTAGAAGTAACCAGAGCGACGCTTGGGATCATCGGGATGGGCAGCATTGGGTACAAAGTGGCTCAAAGAGCCAGAGCCTTCGACATGAGGATCCTGTACCATAACAGGAACCGAAGGTAAAAACATCTGGTTTCTGCATGACATTAGTCAGGGGGCACTGATGGAACCCACAGCTCTGTTCTGTGTCTCCAGCCTTTCTAGGCAGATGTAAGCAGTGTGACAGATGTAAGCAGTGCGAGGGGCACCAGTGTGCTGCCACTTCCTCGTTTGGGCTCCCTCCTACTCCCCTCAGGAAGCATCTCCCCTTCCCATCCTGCGCTCACTCTGCCCTGGTTTGCTATGAGCAATTTGGAACAAGGGATGTGCTCCCACAAGAAGTTTTCCAAGCAAACAACGCCTTATGCCCTCGTTATGTCCCATGTCTTGCCAGACTCTTCTTCAGGCTTCTGAGAGCATCCCTGGCCCACCCAGCCAGTCACCCCTCTCCTCAACCCAGCCAGATCACCCATCGCACTGGCACCAGTGAACTTCTCTGAACTTCTGAACTTCTCTGAATTTTATAGTTCCCTTTCTTTCAGACCTCACTTCCCCTGCATTCTTTCTCCACCCCAAGTCCTAACTCAAATGGCAGGTAAGGAGAGGCTACAGGGATGGGTGTAGAAGCAGGAGAGAAGCACGGGGTCTGACTGCATCCCCAGCCTCCCATATCTAATATTGCCTACGCACTTGGCTTTCACACACATCGCTCCTTCAGCATCCCGCCACTCCTCTAGCCTCCTGCTCCCCCTAGCCCACCTCCTTCCCATCTCCCTTCCACCATCTGTACCTATCAATGTCTTTTCCTTGGCCTCACACCTCTGAACCTCTGTGGTGTGCCAGATCTCCCCTTGGGTTGATTGGTTGTTAAAGCCGGTTAGAAACAGTTGTGTCAGTGGGGGTGTGTGCATTTTTCCTTCAGAAGGAAGGAGGAGGAAGAGGCAGTTGGTGCCCACTACTGTGAGAAGATGGAAGACTTGCTGCAGCAATCTGACTTTGTTATGCTGGTTGTGAACCTGACTCCTGAGACTCACAAACTGATTGGGAAAAAAGAGCTGGGGCTGATGAAACCCACAGCTACTCTCATAAACATCAGCCGAGGTAGGATGATCTGAAAGCACTGTTTGTCGTCCACCGTGAAGGTTGTGGTTTGTCTGGTCGTGTTGAGTTCCCCCTGCCCAGCCCCAGTCTGTGATAGCTCTGGGGTGTTTGAGTCAGGAAGTAGCTGGCAGCCTACAAGTGACTGATTTACCTGAGATCGGATGCTCTGTGTTCAGAGGTCCTGTGGAGTTCAGGGGTGCTCAGCAGATGGTCTGTTCTCTTTAGCCATATTCTGAAGATGGCTTTTTTTTCGTGGAAATAACTGAAGGGTTTATCATCACCCATGGTGAATGGGGTACAAGGAGAAAGACAAGTTTCATTTGGAACAGCTCTGTGGGAAAGAAACCTCACATGGGACTGCAGATCTGTTGGCACTCAACAAGCACAGGAGAGAGATTATAATTTCAGTAAATAAAGCAGGGATCTAAGAGTGGAAAGCTTGAATAGATTAAATGATTTGTCTGTAAGAATAGAGGAAGTCAGTGTCAAAACGAGGAGAAGAGGGAAACTGGTCACATTGCAGGAAAAGCCTTATGCAGCAGACCATAGTCCTCCTCTAATTAAAGGTTAACATGTAAAATCTGTGGTTTGGTTGGTTAATGGTTATTAGAAAGACAGACTAATTTCTAACAAGTAATTTTTCCTTGAGTCCTTTCCCCTCTCCCAGGTAAAAACATGTTCCTTAACCCATCACAATACAAGGTTTCATTTCAATGCAGGGGCAGTTGTTGATCAAGACGCGTTGGTAGAAGCTCTCCAGAATAAGGTTATTAGGGCTGCTGCTCTGGACGTGACGTACCCCGAGCCTTTGCCAAGGTAACGAAACCTGTTTTCTGTGCTATTAATCCGAAATGTTGTAAACTGGGTGCGAAAGCGTGCTCATAATCTTGATCGCCATGGGGAATCTCTCTCACCATTTAAGAGCAAAACCTCAGCTCATCTCACACAATCAGAAATAAATAACAAACTATCGACCTTTCCCACATCGGCCAGCTCTTTGCCAGCCTGGCTGACAGGCAAGGCACTGGGACCAGTAGAGAGGAAGAAGAAATGGGTAAGCAAGCTTCTCATGGCTGTCTGCTGGCTCTGTCCTGCAGCCTCTTCGTCTCAACATGATGCGGCTCTTTCCTGAGGTTCGGTTCTCACCAGCTAGCATGGGATAGCTGCACAGTAAATCCCCCGTGAAATACCTTCTGTTCTTTCTGTTTCTTACAGAGATCATCCTTTACTAAAATTAAATAACGTCATCATAACCCCTCACATTGGAACCGCTACAGTCCAAGCTCTCCGTATGATGGCAGAAGAAGCGATAGCAAATATTCTGGCTGTGCTCAACGGCCAGCCCATTCCAAGTGAAGTGCTTCCCAAGTGATGTGCGCCACATGGTATCACTAAGTCTCTCACGTGTCGGAAAGCACTGCTTATCACGGTACACCTGCTAAACTAAAAAAACCCGACCTGTTCCTGCACTGGCCTTGTCATCAGGGTCCTGCAAAACTGTCATCTCACTAGACTCGATCTGTGCTGTTACTTACAGTTCTGAAAAATAAACTGGAACTAACGAAGGGGATTGGTTTGAGGATTTTAAACTTGAGCAGTTACGCACTTTGGTATCTTCGGTCCGTTAATCAATGAATACCTCTGTTCTGTTCCCAGTCCTTGCTGCTACGTGATGCTAAGCACATACACCAAGCAGTTTGTGTAACACTCTCTTTAATAAACATATTAAAGGTAAATTGGACGTTAATTCCCTGCAGAAGTTTGCTGCATCCTGAAACGCTTTTCAGCCAATATTGCAATATCCTATTGCAAAACACTGAATCAAGCAGCCTCGTGAGACTTATTGGAGTCTCATGACAGTCTCATGACTTACTGGAGTGTCAACCACCGCAGGCCTAAGATTTTCTAATGTAACAAAAGCTCAGCTTCATCGACATACTAAATCAGAGCAAAGCCCATCACTGAAGAAGTTTCCTTGATTTTCCTGAGGGGACTCTTTGAAAACCAAAGTAAAATCCAAGAGATCTAGTTCCTCCATGCAGACAAATCCAATGCTTTTGTCTTGACTGGCCATGAAACAATGGCAGATCACACTGGGGAGGGCACAGCCTGAAGTAAAATCAGGATCAGTCCTAACTCGCAGCCCAGAGCCAAGCATTTCCTGACGTTCTGTTTCCTATGAAGCAAGGAACAAAGTCAGAAAATTCAGTGAAATATCACCTGCCTGAAATCAGGAAGGCATATTTTGCAATATGGTCATTCCTTCTTGAAGGGACGGTAAAGCGGAGCGTGGGTGCAGAAAGTGTAGGCAGCCCCAGACACTCGGATGCGAATACTGAAATACTTCTCACAAGACAACAGCAAGTATTGGGGGAACGAGGCAACAGCAGTCATTGCTGCAGAGGGTTCCAGGGTGTTCAGCCCTTGAACAGCTCTTCCCCAAATTCCTGTAGACAATCAATGGTAGCTGTAAGTAGTCTATTAAAAAATTTTAAAAAGCTTTCAATTCGTAAACCCTCTGGGAACCACAAACAGATGGTCAGTGATTCCTGCAAAAAACCCACCACGTTTTAATTCAAGTGCATCACTTCTTTCTGGAAAACACTTGCCTGGGCATCTATTACGTTATTAACCTATGAGAGCCTCAGGAGAAGGCACTGGTGTCCTTTCAGGTCAGGAGGCCGCAACAACCTCTGCAACGAAGCATTTAAAAATTAACCGAGTAACTCAAAGTTCACGATGAAGCTGTGCGGTGTATTTTCATGAACTAGATGTCTGAACTACTTTGACGTGGTAATTTGCGGTTTCAAGGTAGGGAAGGATATTTATTGCACCAGACTGTCAATGGTCTGAAACTAAGTAATTAATGAGAAATAACTGTGTGTTGTGAGCCTGGTAGAAGTGATGTGAAACCTTACAGACTGTGAGGGACAGAACTTGTTCAGACTTGGTACGTGTCGGGGGGTGGAGTGATTTCTTCTCTCGGTTTGTTTACCTCCCCATCTAAATAGGTGGTTTATGAGACCTCTTGTCATAGATGTCATGAAACAGGACATGAAAGTGATGGTTTTTAAAATGTCTGGAAATAATTATATGTCTTATGGCACTTTGTGCCTTTCTTCTTTGTGCAGCTCATGGGAGGAGGAGAGTTACCGGGGCTTTTGGTAAATGAAATCGGTGGCGTACGTGGGATACTGCATGGCCATGTGGCGTTCCTGAAGAAACATTTCTACCTCATCACCATGAAGGAATTTCTTGAAAACAGAAAGCATCTGAGTAAAAAGGTCCAAGCCATCTATTTGTGGTGGCACAAACCAATCATTGACCAAGAGCTCCTCCAGAGCCTGCCCAACTTGAAAGTGATTGCGAATTCAGGAGTAGGGATGGATCACCTGGATCTGAAACTCGTAGCCAGCTTTGGCGTGAAGATGGCTAACGCTCCACGTGCTGTTTCCAGCAGCACGGCAGATACTGGGATGGCTTTGCTGCTGGCATCTGCTAGAAGACTAGTGGAAGGTAACATCTTAATTCTTTTGTGGCTTCTAAAAATCATAAAATCATAAAAATCATAAAAATCATAATGCAAGATTTACCGACCATTAACTTGACTTTTCCTACAGTTACCTGTAATGCACATAGTTTCACATAAAATGTGAAAAGCTAGATATGTTGGTTTGGCAAATGGAATAATGGGTATTTTCATATATTTTATAGAACATAAATATAGCTAAATGATTACATTATACACAAGCATACATGACATGTATCAATCAGGTATAAATAAAATCATATGAGTTTAATTTTCACAGGTCACCAGACTGGGTTGAAAATACTTGGGCAGAATCTACTCATGTTCAATTCAAATACGACTTTTTGCTTTACGGGTCAAGTGGTCTTGGAAGCTATAATGTAGTTTTAAAGATAAATATGGCTGTAGACAGTGTCACAGTTGCACAAGAAGGCCGCACTGAGGTGCGCTTTCTACATACGACCTCTTTAACCGTCATGACCTTCTCCAACAGTGCAGTTTCGGTGACTGACATTTGGCTGATGTAAAACGTGCTTACTGACATTACAGCATTACTGGGCCATTGACCACAAATGAGGGATGCCACAGGTTCGGTCATCGCTGCAATCACAGCCTGGCAGAGGAAATCAGGGAGTGAGAGGCAGCAGTGGAGCAGAAGAAGGGGATATGCTGAAAGTAGGGGCTGGCAGAGGCACGGGCATATCCTCAGGGACTGAAATGGATTGGTGCAGAACTGCGGAATTTAAGGGTCATTAGAGAGCAGCAGGGCGGTCTGCTCCAGCTTCGGCAGGTAGCACCATTTCTAGCTCCTTCCACAACTTTTCTCGCCGTTTCCCCAAAGAGGCCCACCCTTGACTTGGTTAGAACGCCTCCTGCTTCAGGAAAGGATCCTCCAGACTTATCCTGGTAAATTTACCTGCCTTAGGTTTGCCAGCGGTACCACAGGATTCACAGAAACTCAGAGGAGACTCGTCTCCCCCAAAATCTGTTTCTACCTCATAAGGAGAAGATTAGCTTCTTGTTCCCATCTGGTGGCATTTCTGATAGCTCTGCCCTGGCATGACTGAGTTTTGTCCTGAGGCATTTTTGGTACTTCCACAATATTCTGCTTGTGATTGGGAAGTGCTGGCAATACCAGAAGCCTGCGATACCAGAAGCCTGGCACCTGGCAAGCAGACTAATAAATGCTGTTTAATAATTGTATTTTCTGTGTGACAGAACCACCCAGAACTTTGCAGGTTTAACAGATAATGATGAATATTACCAAGCAGTGCTACCTCCATTACCAAGCAGTGACTTTTAAAGAGGCCACACTGTCTTTCCAAAGACAGTGGCAGAGGTGAACAGGAAACCTGTTCTTATTCTAAATAGTAAACCAAACATCTCTTGTTATTCTCCACATGACCCTTCCAAACTCTGCAGAGCTCCTGGCAATAATTATTTTCATTGTTGATGCAGAACAAGGCAATATTGTTATGAGGCTAACGCAGTAAAAGGATTTTTAGGGGAGATTACATCAAAGACCTTTGAAGTACGGTGAAAATAAATGGCCACATATGTGTGGCAGGAGAGATGATCTACTAGGGGTCACCCAGGACATTACAAGAACCATTGCTGTTTAAAATCGTGTTTGTAAGCATTCGAAGTGGGCTAGAGCAGCACAAGCAGCCCAGGCTCTTTTGCCTCGTTCCGCGTTCCTCCCATTCACTCCTCTGACCAAAGTGTTTTCCCTGCAGGCTATCACATTGCAATGTCTTCAGGTGCGGAGCGCCAGGAAGCTGATTTCCTGGGAGTTGAAGTGACTGGAGCTACTCTGGGAATCATTGGCATGGGCAGCATTGGGTATAAGATTGCTCTGAGAGCCAAAGCCTTTGAAATGAACATTTTGTACCACAACAGGACACGGAGGTAAGGATATGTCTTGACCCTCATTACGGCCCTTGACCCTCAAAAGTCCCTTTTGGATAAACAGTGTTTTGTTTTCAAGGAATTATGTCAGGAATATTGCAGGAAACGAGGGATGGAGACCAAGATTAAAAGAAAAGAAAAAAAAAAGAACAGTTGCTTCAAATCAATCTTGTAAGGAATTACTTCGTGATTAAACACTTGGGAACCTGATTTAGGCTTTATATGAGAAATTGCAAGGTACCCTGGAGATGTAAAGAGAAAAAGGAATATCAAGGTTTTACCTTTTTTATTCTTATCATGTATTACCATAGTGACACAGAACTCTACCTTTCATTTATTTTCTCCCCACATTTTGAATTTCAGGAGTGATGTGGTTGAAATTCTGAACGACTGGAGAACTAGGAAACATACTTGGCACAACATGAAAACTGATTAACTTGAGAGCTGTTAGCTGAGAAAACCTAGTTTCCC
>NW_010398795.1:11371-17081 GCF_000710305.1 Buceros rhinoceros silvestris
TCACCCTTTATTTCTAGCCCCTCCTAACTCGTGTATCTGGCAGTCTGATCCGTGTTAGAGATTCAGCTCTAACAGGGGCTCTCCAAGGGGAAGGGGAGCAAGATGCCTGCGTACAACTCGAGACTGTTGTCATCAGGCCAGGTGCAGCCAACAAGCATAACAAATGTTTAGTGCTATGAACCGTGATCTACCCTGAGAGAACTTCACTCCTGCTGCAGCGCTGGTACATGTGGCCTTCAGAGATTTTCTTCATATGCAGACTGCAGGAGGAGGGTTATGGGTCTAGCTAGCCCTAACCATATCACAAGGGTGGAAGTGGCCAGAAATTTCTAGCCTAACCACAAAAATAGAGAAAATAAGGCACAATTCTGGTTTTGTTTTGGTTTTTTTTTTAATTTTCCTACAGATTGCCACTAACTCCCTCAGTTTAATATTTTTCAGTCTGCAAAATAATATTTATGTAAGCATGCTGTGATAAATAATCATGCACAGTGCAAGAAAAATGAAAAACCTGCCTATTTTAAAGCACATTTGCACTTCAAGCTTATGTGCTGACATGAGATGCGGTCTGTGTGCCACAAAAATGACTGTAGTGCCAGCCCGTTCCCCATCCCCAGTTTGTTGGGCTGGACACTGCAATGAACGATGAAATGCACATGTTAGGAGACACGTGGTCCAAAGTTACGCTGAAGTTATTTTCTTAGTGTGACTCCTTTATTTCTAGATTAGGGAGGAGAAAATTCAAAGCCATTCTCTTGCAATCGGGAGCAGAAGATTTTACACACCATGTCCTATCATTGCTTC
Source organism: Buceros rhinoceros silvestris (assembly GCF_000710305.1). NCBI lineage: Eukaryota > Metazoa > Chordata > Aves > Bucerotiformes > Bucerotidae > Buceros > Buceros rhinoceros. The sequence continues at coordinate 12,176 of NW_010398795.1, forward strand.
TTTAGTTCCCAAAGCTCAGGCAGCTAAATTTGCAGAGAATGGGAGACATGGCAAGGAATTTTTTTTTTTTTATTGTTAAACATTCAGACTAAAAGCCTCTCTACTTTGGTAACTTTTTGTGTTAAACATTTCATTTGTGAAATGGAGCAGCCAAGAGCCTGTCAAGTTGCTCACTGGAGGATGGCAACAGGATAAGGACCACTGGCAGGCTCAGAGCTCACTGCAGGAGTTCTGGTGAATGCCTCTGCTATGGTTTGAGTGATTACTGCGTCCCCTGAGGTGCTCCTTCCCCTCAGGGCATCCTGGAGAAGGGGCCACGGGTGCCGTCTGCTCCAGTGCTCTGCCTTAGCTCACCTGCAGGCTTTCACAGCCCCTGGAGCCTGCACTGCTGTGGCTGGGAGGTTGGCATGCAATCCAGCCCCTGCTGGAGGGCGTGAAGCCTTGTGGAAGGCCCTCAACAGTCAGCTGAGACCGGATTCACCTCTGTGTACTGCCTGTTTGCTGCATGGATGTGGTGATCACATCCTTTTGTTTGTAACATCACTGAAGAAAATATATTCATGACTGATGCCCTGCGATGCAGCGTGGTCCTCTTTTTCCCCACTAGGAAGGAGCACGAGGAGCGAGCTGTTGGTGCCACGTACTGCGAAAAGATAGACCACCTGCTCCAGCAGGCTGACTTTGTGATGGTGGTGGTGAGCCTGACACCTCAGACACACAAGCTGATTGGGAAAAGAGAGCTGGAGCTGATGAAACCCACAGCTACTCTCATTAACATCAGCCGAGGTACATCCAGAACCGTTGGCTGGCCTGACAAGAAGGCATGGGCCAGCTGCTGTTGTGTGACACGCAGCACCAGGCTGCATCCACCACACAGCTGGGCGTGCACAGAGGACAGACCAGGCAGAGTCTGTTCTCTTTTCACTCTCAGATCATTACCTGCAGATGGCACTCAGGGACACTCTTATTCCAAACCAGGTGCCGTAGTTGACCAAGAGGCGCTGGTGACAGCTCTGCAGACTGGCGTAATCAGGGCCGCAGCGCTGGATGTCACGTCCCCGGAACCACTGCCCAGGTTGCTATCTCTGCTGCTTTCTCAGCAAGGATGGGTGAGGCCGCCCTGCAGCAGGCAGGGACCTGGTGGGGGCAGCCTCACCCACCTCTGGGGTGGAAGGTTGTGTAGAAGTTGCCTGAACACAAATGGGATGCAGCGCAGGTCTGGTGACAGCCCGAAGGGAAGCCTGGGCACCAGGAAACAGCAGGAGGGGACTTGCGACCTAAACCTCTTCCACCAAATCACCACGGGCAGCCGCAGCAGTGCTTCATTTACAGATTGCTTTATCGCCTTTGAAGGTGCAGCTTGCCACAAATGGGTGGAAGCTGCCTGAGTCATCCCTCCTTAGACCTGCTGCACTGCCCAGAGGTTTCCCTCCCCACGGTCCTGTTTCCCCAGTACAAAGCTGGAACACTGCCGATCTCTTGGGTCCAGAGACTACTTGGCTTCTGTGAAAGGACAGCTCTACCTGGTGTCTTCTGAATGGTGCCTCATGGACTTAACTGTGCCTTTTGGGTTGGGGGGAGTTTGGTCTTCTTGTGTCCATGTGCCAGGACCCCACTGTCCATTATCTGAGTCCAATAACTACAGCTCAGGCCATGATGTAGAGTCAATGTGCCAGGGGGCTCAGTCCTCTCTTTGGACAAAATGTTGCCCAATGGCAAAAGTCTGTTTGTGGACAAAAGAGCACAGCAGTAATTTTTAACATGTTCTTTTAACGTCCAAAATGACTTGAACACAAGTGATCAGGTTCTGTGGGTATAAGTGGGACTTTTAACGTTCTGTTAAATGAACTGTACATTTGAATACAGTGCAGAAGCCAAGGGACTCCTCTTTAGCTGGATGAACACCACGGGGTAACTTGACTATCCCTTTTTTCCTTTCTTCCAGAGATCACGCATTGTTAAAATTAAAGAACGTCATTATAACGCCTCACCTCGGCATTAAAACAGACAAGGCCACCTACCTGATAACAGAGGAAGCAGTTGAAAACATTCTAGCAGCCCTTAATGGACTCCCCATGCCCAGTGAAGTGCTCCCTAGCTGATACGCAGAAGGATGTCACAGCTCCCTTTCCCCCCATCACCTTTAAAGGATTTTATTCTTATGTTTTCCTCATTAAGAGAAATCTATTCCCAGTGGGCAGGGAAAGCTCAGAATCGGTCTCACATGTCATTAAAAACCAGCTTTTACATTTTAGTTTCCTTGCAAATTGAAGGAATTGTCACTTTTCCCCTCCAACTGTAGGTAGATCCATGCAGGCTTTAAGTGGCTCTGGGAGAACGACGACTCCAGCTTGCCAATGCGCTTGTTGCCAGGCTCCCCAGGCCTAAAGAAAATACCATTTTACATTAGGAGTTCACTTTGTTTCCGTTGTGTTAGCTATCGGAACCAACAACGTAAGCTACTGCCCAGAAATAGTGACACTCCGTACGGAAGTCTCCGTTCAGACTAGCTCCTGAGGCACACAGTGCTGAGGGAACGGTCAGTTTTCAGAGACAGACTCAGATCCCTTAGTTAAAGCAGGCTGGCTTTTAGAAGACAGTTTGATGAATTAGCACTACGGAAAACGAGTCTTCAAGACAAGCGCGCTACTATGTTTGTGATACCACGTTTCTGTGCAGTCTACCTCCAGGTTTTCAACTTGGAGCAAAAGCGTGGAAGAACACTTGGAGCCCTCTCAGCCTCCAGCACCATCCTGTAAGTTCACGGGAGTGCACAAGTCTATAAAAGCACACGCAGCATTAAAATCTAAGTCTGTGCGTTTTCCTTTGTCTCACCGCTTCTGGACAGCCACAAGAACAACTGTTTTTGAAACAAGATGTAACAGGGAGCTTCACTCCTGTAAAGAGAAGAAAGTCCTTTGACACATCATTTTTGTTACTGCGGTTATTATGCAGGAAAAAATCAAAATCCTGTGGCTTTTCTCCACTCGAAATAATGCCAATATTACAATTAACCCTTCAAATTCCACAGGAAAAGGATCTCTTTAATAGAAGCATGTGCATCCACCTCACTAAAGCTTTGCAGGAAACAGGTTGCTGTCCTCTTGGTTGTGTTTATGTACTTGCAGTTGTCTTAATAAAAGTCCAAAAGACAAATAAACCAATATGCAACTGCAAGTGGCAGTGCTGTGCCCTTATTATGTGGTATGGCTTTATGAAAGGTATGATGATTGAATACATCGGTCGAATTCATGGCACAAGTCCATGGCATTCATTCAGAGCAGCTCAGGTTTGGCCTCTAGTCTCATACGTCTTTACAGAGCCATTTCCACATCCTTTTCCTTGCAGAAGGTTGTCACTGGTGCTTGCCAAAAGACACCTTCCCGCACCAGTTTAACATAACGATGATGCTACCAACTCTTGCAGCAGGGAAATGAGACACTGCAGCTTTAGGAGCAGTGAGTTGGCTGGCAGGAATCTCAAGACTGTCCCCTGTTCTCAGAGGTACAGGTGCCCAATATGCTTTTCATTGTCACCTGTATGACCTTGACAAAAAAAAAAAAAGTCTCTTATTTCAAAATAGCGATCAATATAAATGGCTTCCTGACCTCTTCTCTCACGTATGTTGCTAAGCAGGTACATCTACAGAGATATCTCAGCTCCGAATGGTAACCTGAAATTTAATTGTTCAGGTTACACAAAAAAGCCTTGAGGCTGTCTGATTCTCTCCACTTCTAACCGCATGACACACCCATTTTCTCGACATCTGATATGTATAGACTGGATTTTTGCTTATAAAAGAGCAATGTTCCTTAACTATTTTTTTTGACTCCTCTGACTAATTGCTGCTCCTTTTTGTTCATTCAAATTTGTTGATTTGATAATCAAAGGGAAAAACACTGGTGCTGTTTTTTTTACCTTCACTACCAACCTGGTAGACCTTCCTCAGTCCGGAGTGAGAAGGTCTTGTGTCTTTGAGAGGGGCTTTATATCTGCCCTTTGGTCTCAGGTATTGCAGCTGAGCAGCAAGTTAAAAGATCAACCATTACGTCTTAACCAGCAAACCTGGAAGAGTTAATGTGAAACGGAATGTGTGTTTGAGGGCTTCTTGCTTTTTTCAAGAAGAAAGTTTGAGTAGACTTCACTAAGAATTCAGTTAATATGCTGTAACTCCATTTTGCTAGTTAATGAATTTTTTCTTCAAACTGTCTTAACTTGAAATCCATGTGAGCAAGTGATACTGAAAAATCATCACCAGGATAGCAAGGACAGTTGGTGGGTTTGTGTAACAACTACAGCATTTACCTGAGCTTTTCATTAGTTGTTTTATAGAGGATTTGGTGTTAAACTTGACCGCCTTCCTGTTCAGCGCACCAAAATGTGTTTGGTGGAACTGAAGAAGACATGATGTTGTAACCTGTTCTTCTGCAAAGCACTGCAGCGATCAGAGAGACACAGCCGGGCACAACTGCTGGGGCAGGAGGGCAGTGACCGCTGTGGGTGGCAGCGGCCGTCGGGGCTCCTGAGCGGCTCTCTCCGAGGCAGCCAGGATCCTCTGCAGTGTCTGCACAGCAAGGGGGGGGGGGGTCCCTCCAGCCCAGGTGTAGGGATTCACAGCCCAAGTAACCTGGTCAGGAAAACGTTCTCGCGTTTCTGGGCTGGGGCAGGCACAGGGCTGTGTGTACCCACGGTGACAGATGGCAGCGGCGGAGCTCCTCAGCCTGCTGCTGTTGCTTAGTCCCCGGTGAGAGGTTTCGAGGTCATTCTTACACTCATGTAGGTTGGAAAAGACCTTCAGGTGAGCGGTGAGATCTGTCTGCCGGTCACAGGCAACTCGTGGTGCTACGTTAACTCATGTGCAGACAGCCTGCGAGCGAGCCCAGCCCACAGCTGGTGTCCGGGGGCA
>NW_010398796.1:0-325 GCF_000710305.1 Buceros rhinoceros silvestris
GGCACCTCCCTTTGCGGGTCATATCCCACACACTGGATAACTAAACACTTATTTGGAGCCATCCTATTTGACTACAATGAATTTTATTGTTTGGAAAATGTCTAAGGAATCCTAAAATACCCGTCTGTACCATTTGGTGAGATGTGGAGGGAAGTTTTCCTTGAAAATTCACAAATCAGAACTTTTTCTTTATTGCCAGTACATGGTGTCTTGATGCACCAGAAAACGCTGTCCATTTGCTCGGTGGTTTTAGCCTTCACTCGCTTACGGTTCCTCTGCCTATACTCAGCACGGGTCCTACTTACTCAGTGATGGGGGAAGCCTT
>NW_010398797.1:0-11186 GCF_000710305.1 Buceros rhinoceros silvestris
CTGTCGCTGCAGCCCTCGGACAGGCAGCTGTGAACGGGGCATTTCTGCGGATGGTGGGTGGCGGTGTGGAGGGGTCAGAGCTCCGAAAAACACCCCAGCACACGTGTAATTTATAGTGAGTGAAGAAATACAGGTACCTAACAAGACGTGGCAGGTGTGTGCTGTGTTTTAATTAAACCAAACCACCTTCTGAATATGATATATTTATGGATGGGGAAACTGAGGCACTCTGAACTGATTTCGTTCCCCAAGTCTGCGGGGATGGAAAGGTGAGGGCACCCAAAGTGCAGAATTTAGCCTGGGAACATAGAGCGTGTGGCTGACATGCGAATGGTGGGAAGGTGTTGGTGGGCAGAGGCGGGAGAACCCTTCCTCCTGCTTTGGCTTCCCTAGTTTGTTGGCTTCCAATTGGGTTCCAATTTTTCAGGCTGCCACTTTACCCTTTCCTGTTTTTAATCCAAGCTCAAGGTGTGCAGCCACGTGTCTGCCATGTGTTGAAGGAATGATGACCAAAATAGCAGTGTGGGCGGTGTGTGTTGGGTGTTTTAGCCCATGAACAGCAGTAGGAGATGGGCTCTGCTTTTGCTTTGCTTTTCGATGGAACCATGCTGCCTTAGTTTGGCGCTGAAGTGGGAAGCTTGAGGCCTTATTGTAACCTAAAGTGAGCGCATTTCAGAGCTGAAATGACAAGGGGAGTGTGTGCTCCGCTAAGATAGAGCACCTTGCCCAGTTAAGAAGGGAATCTTCTGAGTTTACTGTAGTCTTTGTAAAGAGAGAATCTTGTCCAGGTTCTAAAAAGAATCTCTCATGGCTCGTGTTTAAAGGAATCTTTGTATTTGTTGACTAAAAAGCGAAGTTGGTCTCCAGCTTCGAGTTGGGAGTGAATGAAGGTGAAGTCAGGCAAAGTGACTGTACTTGGTATCTTATGAAAACAGGGTGCTGCCCATGCTGCGACAAGGCTTCTGGGCTTACAGGAGTTCAAAGCTGCTAGTACTGTAAAGATAAACCCCGATGCTCCCCAGAGGAACGCTCGCTTTCTCACGCTGGAAGTAAGTGAATATCTTCTCTCCTCTCTTGATTCCTTTCCTCACGCAGGGCTCTCGCCAGGTTGGCTGCTCGATTAAAGAGCTGGATGTGTTCAGCAGAGCACGGGAGATTAAAGTGGATCCTGACAAACCTCTGGAAGGTGTCCGGCTGACCGTGCTGCAGGTAACAGCACCTCCGCACCCCAAGGAGGAGGGCGGGCCAGCAGCGCAGCGCTTGGCAGTAGCTGATGGGCAATGCCTGCCATCTCTCCAGTGGGAGCTTTACCAGCCCAGAGCCTTAGGAGGTTGCTCACGTAAGGCAGCTGATGAAGGCGCAGGTAGGGTTTGGGGATAGTAGTGTGTCTCTGCAGAGCAGCAGCTGTTTCACCATCATATTCTTGTTCCCTGAAACATGTGAGGTGGCCTTGCCTCACACTGCCCTAAGTTTGTCACAAGGTGAATGTGACAGTTACCTCAGACCTGCACATGTTCGTGGCTTATATCTGTAGCTTATTGCTGGATGTGCTCTTTAGGTCAACAGGTACGTCTTGCCATCAGTTTTTTTAAATAAAATCTCTGGAATTTTATGGAGAGGATTCATCAATCATCAGTGTGAACCACTCTGTAACAAACAAGATGATTGGCCGCATGGAAACCTATGGGACAGTAAAAATATGTCTTTAGTGATAATTTCTTCTGTTGCACAGGCGAGGAAGACTTTGTTGGTTCCCACACCACGCCTGAGAGCTGGGCTCTTCAATAAGATCGTTCCACCTTCAGGAGCCACTAAGGAGATCCTGCGAATATGCGCTACATCTCAGGTAGGAATGACCGATGGGGGAGGTCTGCATTGACTTGTGGAGGAGTGTGGTGGTGTAGTATGGGTTTGTGTACACACCCACCGTTAATTTTTTTTTGTTGGTATTTAAAGATGAGGAAATTCAGTCTCTTTGCTGTATTAACAGATTGGTACCGATATTTTGAGAATGCTTTTGGGGATGTTATGAGCTAACTTTCATGAGTTAGGTATTTAGGCTTCTGATAACTCCTGTATCCTTCTGCAGTTTTGAGCTAGTGAACCTACTAAGGAATATTTTAGTATTTTCAGGTTTTTGCCTAATCTGGTCAATCAAATAAACGGGACAGATCAGTGCTTTTCGAATCCCATAGAAACAGGAATTCTGTCATTCCCATCAGCCGAGGTGCACAGATGTGTTCCCAGTCCCCCTTCCCAGCGTGGTGTGTTGCCGCCCTCTGCTGCTGACATCCCATAGTGCAGCCATTTACCGGAGAAACCGGGTATTTTATCTTTATTTGCTATTTGTACAAAAAGTACAGGCCACCTAGATAGGTGTTATTTCTCTGTCTCCTGCTAAAGGCAGCAGAGCTCTGCAGTAATCCCGTATGCAGCGGAGGGCTGTGAATGGATGTTAATTAGTAGCATCTTTTTGTTGGAAGTTCTATTAAAGTCATTAACTAATTAAGCTTTTCAGGGTTGAAGAGCACTTTTGAAAGAGTCTTTTCTCCTGTCCTGCTTCAGGCCCCATATCTGAGCTGTGATCTTACCACCATGTGTCTGGTTTGTCCCCAACGAGGCGTTCTGATGAACAAATGCTACAGGCAGTTTATATTTACAAAGGTCCGTGCAAACAATTCTCCCCAGGCTGCTGTGTTGTGGATAATGACCAAGTCAGCCGTCAGTTACCGATCCTTTGGCATTTGTGCTCTACACAGGGAATATTCAGCGTGTTATTGTGCAGATTAACTCAGGGAAAAGTGGCATTGGTGTAAGGAGGATTTAATTCATGCTGTTCACATCTATCAAGAGATTTTAATCCTAAATAAATAACCTTGCTCAAAAAGATGCCCACCTCCCTGTGCCAAGATTCTTGTCACTGTAGCAGGGGATCTATTCTAGGATTCCCTAGAGGGTGACTTTCCAGACATGTACAGCTTGGCTATACATGGAAGAAAGACTTTGAAACGTGGGGAGTTACTTGGATTTATCAAACTATTCTGGGTCTCTGCCTCACTGGTTGGAAGACTCTGCAAACCTAAAATGATGTTTTTCTTGCAGGGTATAAAAGAATACAGTGTGCCTGTGGGTCTTGATGGGAAAGCACAAGTGGACCTGGTTGTTGTAGGATCAGTGGCAGTCTCTGAAAAAGGTAAGATAATGCCTTGTAAGCTTGTCAGGAAGAGGATCCTAAGTCGTGATTCACCGTGTCAGACTACACTGCGAGTTCCTTTTGGCAGACCCAAACGTACCTTTGGAATTACAGTCTTGAGTTCTGCCTCTTCGTGTGACAAGTCACTGATCCCAGTCCAACCAGGAAGAACCAGTCCCTGCTTTACAACAGTGCTGCCAGGACTTAGTGGGTAGACAGCCGAGTGGGTTAGAGCACGCGGGCCGGTGTTTCGCCCTTCAGTAGAACTGCTCAGGCAAGCAGTTTTGTTTTGGTTTTTTTTTTAAAGAATCAGAGAGTTCCCTGTTCTGAAGATCTGCTCTGCTCTCACAGGGTGTGCGAAAGGATCTGTGTTACAGCTGCTGATTCAGTAGCTGTTTGGGGATCAGATTTTTGCCTTTTCTAGTATTTTGAAGATCTGCTGGGTGAAAAATTTACTGTTGACTTTATCCATTGCCTAAAAATACCGTGGGTTTTGTATGCAACCCAGCCTCCTCTTCACCCACACGAAGTTAACCTGTGTTTGATGTGAATAGAGGGTTCTAACTGCAGTGGGTAAACAGGCTTCTGTGTTAACTGGGCTGGGGTAAACTGAGTTTATTCTGAATATTCCTGGGATCCTTTAGGAGTTCATTGAAACGAGTGTTTTGTTTTCATTTCGGTGCTGAATTCTGAGAGAGACAGTGCTCTAAATTTTCCCGAAGTTACTGCTCTGGGTTTGGTTTATTTGTGCTCAGCCTCTCCTCTCTGCTGTTTCTGTGTTTACAGTCACTGTTTGCTTTTCTGTATTTCAGGCTGGCGAATTGGCAAAGGGGAAGGTTATGCCGATATGGAATATGCCATGATGGTGTCGATGGGCGCAGTGCGGGAGGATACACCTGTAATTACGATTGTCCATGACTGTCAGGTAAGATTAAAACACCCAGTCTCAAGTGATGGGTCAGAACTGGGTGACGCTGAGTGGCATGTCTGAAGCAGAGGCTTGGAGTGGTGTTGGTGTGGCTCGTTTTTACGACTATCATTGACAGATTTTCATCTGTTGCAAGACATCAGGAATGGTGCACAATTTTAGTGGATTTGGTTTTAACTATTGCCAAATCTCTTGTACCTCATAGGTGGTCGACATAGCAGAAGAGCTTCTGGATGATCATGATTTAACTGTGGATTATGTACTCACCCCAACAAGAACTATCAAGACTAATTGCAAACGACCGAAACCTCAGGGAATAATATGGCATAAGGCAAGTTACCTCTGCGAATGGCGGCTTACTGGCTGACGTTGCATTCTGCTGACAAGTCCCCCATTTCTAATACCAATGCTTTTGTAGTATTAGAAATACCTGGAAAAGGTGTTTGTCAGGTGAAGCCAAACAAGAGCATCTGCGTTCAGCACTTTTTAAGTGGTGATGAGGAGGAGAAAGATAGTGAAGCTGTGAGGTTGCTATGTCAAATGGATTATGGGATGAGAGTCACTGGAAACATCAGTTGTGTGTTTTTAAGGCAGACACTGTGACCTGGTGGCTGGTACTCTGCTGGTTACATAGTGGATGTGTGGATTGACTTTCAAAGCATAGATGAATTTGTGGCTGAAGCTCGTTTTCAGGCGGAGGAATAGTGACTTTATACTGCTTTAAATCATGAATCCTTATTCCTTGATAATTCTTATTTTATGGGTTTGGCTTTGCCCCACTCCAAGATTGTCAGAGAATTTAGCTGCTTCACTAATGGTTTCAGAAAAGAATTGTTTTACTGGAAGTTCATGCTGGGAAAACTTGTTGTCATTAGATTTTCATTCCTTAAATCATCCAGTTCGGGAGCAGTCACAATCCTGCCGGACTGAGTAACAGTCAGGACACTGAGCTGAGGGGTAGGGGAATTAATAGCAAATTCTAGGGGAGTAAAGAGTCAGTTCTTAAGCACTCACCAAACAGCAAAAAGAGTTAAATTCGTTAAGGTAACGTAGCTACGACAAACAACTCTTGCCAGTCCTATTTTTATTCCTGTGGTGGGAGAGCATTTTACCCTGCCTGTGGTGGAGGATTTGAGGTTACAAATAAATAAATAAAAGCTTTGTCTGTACTAGTGCATTTTTTCCATTGGATTATTTCTGAATCATAATTTTTTTAGGATATTATTGGATGTAATTGTTTGGAAGGCCTACCCCTTGTGCGCCATCCATCTTGCCAACATACTTTTGAGCACAGTCTGTCTTAGTCTCAGACTTCAGTCTCAGTAAGTGGCCTTGCTAACACTTTTTTTCCTTTTTTTCTGTCTGGTTCCCTTTAGCAACGACATTTTTCAAAGGTCTGGGGAACGCAATCTCTTGCAGGGACTGTTGTGAAACTTTTGCCACTCATGAAAAATCAATCAGTCCTAAGTGGCGTATCAAGTTTGATGTTACCTTTGCGTTTCTTTGCTTCTCAGAGAAAAAAATCAAGATGAGTGTTACAATAGATGTCTTCTAAACTAATGAAATTTCATCTGCCACAACTCTATGCTAGTGGTGTTGTCTGAAAAAAATTATTGCTGAATTTTCTATGGTTTTCACTGAGAATGGAGCATATTACATGATTGACTGTTTATTTGAAGGTTGATTTAATACCTAAAGCTGCTTTTGGCTATTGTGTGGAGCATGTGTCAATTAGATTGGGGGATATTAGCCAGAGGGGGTAAATCATTAAGTTTCTGCTGTTTTGGGACAACAAAGTGTCTGTCTATATGAAGAAGAAAGAAATTAGCATTATTCTTTCATGACTCTTTCACAGGGAGCTGAACAACTTGTCTCTGTTGTGTTTGTCCTTGTAGTAAAAGGTCTTGGAGGTGGGAGGTCTCGTTAATCGACAGGGTGTTAAAAACGCAGGATTTGATACAGGCTATTTAAGTGTTTGTCCTTTGGCTTCTCCTGGCTGCTTCTACATCCTTTTCTCCTTCAAATCCTGGCTTTACTAATGCATTCCTGTTCCTCAGAGCACAACTAAATGAACCAGAGGTAGTGAGTAAATAAATCATTCACTTCTAAATATGGTGTTTTGTCAACAGAAAGTAGCTTATCTTCATTGTTAAGGTGCACGATGCGTAAAATAGATTGCAGAAAAGTCCGTCCTTCAGGAACGTGCCTGGATCAAGCCAAGAAAATGATTTAAGAGAAATTAAAGGTGTTTGCAAACATGGGATTACAGCTAAGCATTGTGGTAAAGGGCTTGCTCTCCTGAAGCTGTTGAGATAAAGAGCCCTTAATACATTCGCTCGGTTGTCAGCCCGAAAGAGGTTGAGAAGGTACTTACGCCGCAGACAAAAGGCTCATCTCCAGGCTGGATTTCTGTGCGCAGAGGTACTGCATTTTCCTGGAGGTTTTTGTTTATGTGCTCTGTAGGAGGGAGTGAGTGTGTCAGATAGAGAACAGGGTAAATGGGTGTTCCTCGGCAGTGATTCACTTCTTGGGGTGATAGGCATGATTTGCAGGCAGTTGACTCTTTCCAGTTCTTCTCAGCCATAGTATTTCCAGCTGAGCTATTTCTTGCTGTCCAGGTGGTATGTTTTTCCAAACAGGAAGATGTGAATTCCTTGCTGTGATTTTTGTCGCAGAAATGTGGATTCGAAGACTTCTACAGAAGTCTAAGAGCTACAGTATTACTAATACCAAAGAAGCATCACCAGTATCAGCACTGGGCACTCTAGAAACACTTCCAAATGCCAAGGCAGTGCTGGAGTGTCTGTGTTTTGTGCATCCGAGTTTAGGTTTTGAGAAATCGGTGTGTGCTCTGGGATGACAGCAAGAGCCGCTCAGAGCTGAGCTCTCTGGAAAACTTTATTTGGATGCCAGAGGAGAATTATTTGGCTTCATCTGTCTTGAAAATCTAACCCATTGTTTCTGGGAACTGTAAATTCATGAAATGACTGACTTGCTCATTTAGCTTTTTCTATGGGCCACTGTGATCTTTATCTGTGACACTGTCTATTCTGTTTGTCACAATTATGAAGTTATTTCTGTTGTGCTTATTTTAAATTGCCACTATACAGAGCAATTAAAATATCTGGGGTCATGAAGAGGGAAATGAGAGTAGTTGGTGGAAAGATCACTATATTCTAGCAAGCATTTCCTTCTGGTTTTTAAATCATTATTTTGCTGAGAATTTTATAGAAGTAGGAAAAGATTGTTCCCGAAATGAAATGAACTGTGGGGAACCCCTGGCTTTAATGTTAACGGAGTTTGGCACTTAGTGGCAGAGGTGGAAACTATCTGAAAACAAACAGCTTTTGATTCATGTCTGTGATAGAGTATTTGGCAAGTAAAATGATGTTGGTTTAAAGCTCAGCAAAAATCATGCATTTAAGCTGGCAAAACCTTTAGCAGGGATACACTGTTGCCATCAGAAGAAAATTGCCATTAGTTTAGCCAAGGTTTTGTTTTATCTTGGTTTTGGAGGGACGGCGTGAGCAGGGCACGCTTCCACGTGTGGTTAAACATCTCAACACCTTTGCAAATCTGACCCTTGCCGCAGAGTCCGTGGAATCGGTTTTTGCTGATGGATTCCAAATGTTTGTTGCGTAAGTTTTCTCCCGAGGGACACTCGCAGACTTCATGGGCTGCCAGCTCCCAGAAGTATGCCCTCAGATTGCCTGCACATATTTGGACATTTTGTGCAAATGAATGATAGAATGTTCGGCCGGGCTGGCCCATCCTGGCTGCCTTGGCATTGCCTGTGAGCTCAACGCTCCTTGAAACAAGCTACAGATTAAAGGGACAACACGAGAAGTGGGCTCTGTCCTGGAGGCAGTCTTGGGTCAGAGACCCTTCAGGGTGGGCAAAGATTAGTCTTTCAGACACCTCCTGTCTACCAGCCTGGTGGATCCACTGTGCTAAAGATTGTTTGGTCTTATTCGCAGCCTTCCAAGGCAGGGCAATGGCATCATCTGTCTCTATCTTGAGCCACGTGTTCTTCTCTTGGTGTGTGCAGATGGGTAGCTCTGTGAAGCAGCGTTAGATAGCAGACCTAGCACGCTCTCCAGTCCAGAGCTGTCCTTCCCTCATCTACCCTACAGCAGAACTGCTCTGCCTTTGCTGCCAGGGAAATCGCAGTGGTGTTTGGCTTGGCCTGAGCTGTATCGGGGGTCAGCATTACTCATTTTGTCAGAGGACAAACACATCTTTCATTTGCCCCAGCAAAATATTGAAAGTGGCGACGTTCACTGTTCTGGAATAACAGAGCTCGGAGAGCCCCGATGTTCAGCAGAGACATTGCTCAAGTCCATCTACCAGTACACTGATTTGAGACCAAACCAGGTGGTGTAGGAGTGGACACTCAGGGTTAAGTGCTGGGAGATTTGTATTGGCACTCAGCACCCCAGAATCTGTTTTCTTTGTTTCTGTCAGAAAGGGGCCACGTTTCCCTTCTCCGCTCCTTTCCCAGAGCCCAGTCATTGAGTACCAGAAGAATTCATCTACCCTGCTGTCCTCTTTCCCCAGGGCTCTCCCAGCTATGTCAGAGAGTAGGCAGGATTGTTAAATGATTAATTGCTTTTCGTGGAGTTATTTTTAACCTGAATCACTTCAGTTAGTGAGTTTATAGCGCAGACCCACAAGTGCTTCTGTTGGCCAACCCCAGAGGGCTGAAGTAAGGAACCGGCCTGGGAATTGGTGGTCAAGGGATAATAGGAAACTCCTCAGCTGGCTTCACTGCCAAAACCAATCATTTCGCTAAGTCCTAACACTCAATACAGAGTTTACAAACATCAGTAAACGGTTTAGCCTTGACTTTGTAGGGATTAGATGGAGTGAGGGAAGAAGCTTCCACTGCTGGGTTTGCCCAGGTCCACGTAACAGGATCACCCAGACTTGGGGTAGAACTCAAGTCCCTACATCCTGGCTTAGCCTAAAGCAGTGGGCAAGGCTAGGGAGGAGGGACCGCCTGCCCGGCACGGGACCAGGAAACGTGCAGCTTGTTTGAAAGAGGAGGAATATCTTTGGCCTCTCTCCACATGGAAATAAATCATTGAAATCCTCCACAGCTCACAAGACAAAAGAAACTTTTTGCATGATCGTAATTAGCAACACATTGTACTACCAGAGAGTTCTTTTGTTTGCTGCTTTGCAAGAGCAGAGCGAGCTTTTCCTCTCCTCTGCCTCCTTTGCCCTTTTGGCTCTCACCCCCAGCACCCCAAAAAAGGTAGTGAATTGGTTGCTTCGGTACTGTAAAAGCCACTTCCTGCTCTATCTGCGCAGGACTGAAGTCAAGGCAGGGATAGGGTCACTTAATGGTGGTGGGTGATGAGCAGAGCTTCAGCTTTTACAGAAAACAGCAGTTGATAGCCTCTACGGAGACGTATATGCTGCTGTTACTGCATCTTCTCAAGTTTACAGGAACCCTGAAATAGTAGCTCCAGGAGCTCCAGTCAGATGCCAAAAACTACTGGTCACTCTAGTGAGAGGAGGGGCTATGTTGAAGCCTGGTTTGCTGAAGTCTCTTAAAGAGTGTGCTGGCCCCTGTACTGTTGAAATCCCAGACTTCCATGGACAAACCACGGAGGGGAGTTGCAGAGACCATCCTCTCGGTGCCCATCTCTTTAATTCCCTTCATCTACACAGTGGTGAGGGTTTGCTCTTGGTAGCATTGGCCTTTCTAACTAACCACCCAGTCCATGCCTTGGGAATGGAGATGAATTTCGGGGTGAAAGGAACCGTACATACCCTTGGTAAGAGGTTGAGGTTGTGATTTGGACTCAGATTAGTCGCATGAGAATAGGAAAATATTTTTCCTGTTTGGTTTAATTAGCACAGAGCTTACATTTCTCATTGACATTTGACAGAGGGCAACAACTTTCCTAATTGTTGGCCAGTAAAAACACAGTGAGGTGGCTTCAGCCATCAATTTGATGTTGTGTTGCCCATGGAAGGGGAGTTTGTTGTCAAAGAGTTCTTGGCTGAGACGAACAAGTCGGTCCAAGAATCCACAGGGCAATGACTCCAGAATCTGAAAGTGATGTGTACCTGTCAGAGTGCCGAGGCTCCCGGAGCCCCAGAGGAAGTCCTTGCCTCTGTACTGGCTGCCAGATCAGGCCAGATTTGTTCAGAAATTGTTCTCAGTCATCGAGTCTCCTTCTTTAAAAGGGCCTGATCCCAAAAACCTTGACTCTGTGTCTGTGGCGTGACAGAAAGGAGGTGGCCTCTGCCCGTCCTGGTTAGTCCTGTTCTGCTGTTTGATAATTCATTAACAAGATATATTTACAAGATGTAAATTCTATTTTTATTTAGTTTAAGCCTGAACTAAAACTTGCTGCTTTGCTCCTCAGAAGAGGAGCCCTGGGAACGTTTAAGAGGCTTCTGTTGACTGGCTTTCCTGTTACTGAAACCCAACATTGCCCCCACCCTGTCTTCAGTTTTACTCGAGTCACTGTAGAGCTGGGCTGCTCTCCCTAGAGATCTGTGGATTTTAGACTTTATGGGATGCAACCAGATCCAGACTCACTCTGACTGTAATTTTAGAACCAGGAATTCAGGGGCTGTGAGGTGAGAGAGATCTGAGCTGTGAGAGACCTGCAGACATGCTCTAGCCAGGGTGCACTGGTACTAGTCCAGCATGGCCTGCTGCTCATCAGTACCCTGCTCAAGTGGCTGCTCACACTGTGTGGGCTACTAGCCCAGGTCTCTGCTAGCTCAGGCATCACTTCCCTAGGCTCTGTTTTGCTCTCTGAATTAAAGAATTGGGTCTTGTGTTGATGGATGTTCTGTTTGTCCAGCAGCCAAGTATGAATTATTCCTCCTTCCAGCTGCAGTCTGCAAGCCAAGAGCTCGACCACATGAGTGAGGGAACCACAGCGTTTCCTGCCAGTCACTGAGCACAGCCGGGGGCATCTCATGCCTGAGATGGACAGAGTTCAGCTGCTGTGAGAAAGAGCCCTTCCAGAAAAGCTGCCTGTGAACGGGGGATGGATGGATGGAGGGGCTAGAGGGGTCACAGTTTTGAAGTAGAGTGTC
>NW_010398797.1:11311-15716 GCF_000710305.1 Buceros rhinoceros silvestris
CCAGCAGCCTGATGTGGGATCTGATGAGTAGCTGCGGGCGGTGTGTGAGGTCAGATGACAAGAGGAAGGCTGTGGTGACGTGCCACAACCCGAGAACGTGCCTCTGGCTGGCCCACACTCGTAGGAGCCCCGCTGCAAGGCACGCTCGCCGGCTGCAAACCTCACACCACCGTCCCTCCCCATTGTGTGACCCAGCCTACGGGATATCCTGTTTGAGGGGAAGAGAGCGCAAGGAGGTCTGCAGAATGGAAGTGCCTGATGGTGTGATGATTGTAAGCATGTCAGACTCTGCCAGAGCAGAAGCACAGGCCCTCGGTCAAAGCAAATATAAAAGGATAACAAAGAGCATGCGGATCTGAAAGCACTCTGATAAATAAATGTCAAAATGGAATAGTTCTGAGTTTGTTTTGTTTTCCTGCTGGATCTACATTGTGCTGCTTGCTTAAAAAGTCACTAATGTTTATTTTTGTCCTTCAGTGTGTATTTAAGGAGCAACTTCAGAATCAGGCCAGCAATTAGTAACATTTTGAATGCTCTGGCACCTGGAATGGTAGTGGTATAATTAGATTCCTCTCTTTATGGCACAGATGGGTCCTGATGGTGTTCACCTTTTCCTGGAAGGCGAGAATTCTCATAATTGTATCTATTTTCCTCCTTTTTAGGTCAGCTATGAGATGTTGGGAAAAATCCCCATCCTAAAGAGTCTCCGCTACAGAGAGAAGCAAGCTGGCAAGGATGTTACCCTCCAAGATGAACAGTCAGACTTGGCAAACGCCACCACACCAGTGGCATTAAACGAGAAGGCAAGGGCTGGAAATACAAGACCGCAGGCTGCTACGGGCCCCGCTCATCTGGGACAATGTGATGTTGACAGTGATTCTTTAAGTCCCCGATTAGACGGATCTGGCGAGATTACTACTGTGTATGTGGGGAACATACCTCCCAGCGTAAGAGTGAGTGAGCTGAAAAGTGCTTTAAGGGAATTCCACGCAACTCCTTTCCGCCTGAATTGGCAAGGAGCGCAGCACAGGGCTTTTCTCGATTACAGGGATAAAGCGACCGCAGAGAGTGCTGTATCCTCTTTGAAAGGCTTGAGCCTCGGGGGTAATGCTTTGCGAGTCGAGCTGGCCAAGAATCAGAGAAACAAAGGGCAAGCAGAAATCAATAGTCAGAAATGAGTATGAACAGAGGAAAAGAAAATAGGCACGTTTTCATGGTTTGGTGAGAAGGCAACGTAAGTCTAAGTCTTCGTGGATATTAGTGTATCCTCCGATTTCTAAGGACAAACGAGAAAGCGCAAAGCCGAGCTTTGCAACCTGACTCGCCTGCCTCATCCCTGCAGTTGTACCTGCAAAGCGTGTTTTTCCAGACAGGTGATGGAGGGGCTGTTTCTCGAAGCAGTTGTCCACAAGGTACCCACCCTCTGTGTGTTTGTTCTTGAGCAGCCGTTCGGTGGGTAAATTTGTTACACCTGCCTCGAACTGAGGAAGCTGTGTGCAACCACATATAGTGAGGTACATCTAAAGGCTGTACCTGCAGATTAGTGAGCTTGAAAGCCCACTGCAGAAAATCAGTCAGGTGTGTTACAATTCTGGCTACTAAAAAAATTGGGAGTTTTCAGCATTTTTTTCATAAAAATGGCTGGGGGTGAGAGTGTCTTTTGTGTGCTCTTGAAGAAACACTGGCTCAGCCACTGAGTTCTGGTAATAGCTATTAACATCAGGTGGAAGGGCTGGTAGCCCCTTCCTCCACTTTGTTTTGTTACTTCAGCTCTTTGTAAGCCTTTATTTCTTGTTTCAGTCTGGCAGAGGAAAGTGAAGATCAGTGTTTTCTTCTGCTTTTCCCCAGAACACTTCAGGTGCCTTTTTCCTGAAGGTGTGAGTTACCTGAAGGATGCAGGTAACTATAAAATAGGTGCTTTTCCTGACTGCCTTGTCCCTGATAATTCGGTGTGATTCCCTTGTGTCTGTGAAATTACATTAATATTGATCATAGAGGGTCAGACAACAGCACTGGCAGCTTCTCTTTATGGAAGCTCCAACAATAAGAATCACTCATACGTGAACATTCACTTATGGTATAAAGGAAAACGATGATTTATTTGATATGGCTTTCACTACTTTTTTTTTTCTTTCGGTTTCCTACTCCTGAAAAACAAGTTGAATTTTGGCTGAACCGTCCTTTCTATACAGAAGCACTTTTGCCATCGTTGCTGGGCACATAGTCAAAGTAAGCATCTAAATGGATATTTTTTTTAAGTACAAGTTGGAAACTTTTTTTAGCCAGAGGGTACTGTGAACTATATTTTAAGCACATTATTATGCCTCAAGGGTCAGACATCTTTTGTATGGTATTAAATACAAAGTTCTCATCATTATCACGTGCTCTGTGCAGAGGGGTTCAAGGAAAGCATTACTTTGGCTTCTTGTAAGGTCAGCACAGGGAAGGTTTCTGAAAACAAACAGTCATCTAGAATGCTCCCTTTTTCTCCAGCTCCAAGTGTTTTTCAGTATCACTTAGGCTGAATTAAACCACCAGCACTGCGGAGTCCTCTGCGTCTTCTTGCACTTCAAGGGGAAGAGTCAGGGGTTATTTTACTACTTAAACATACCCATTACAGGAGGAGCTTAAAAGTGGAGGAAAGAAAAGCAAAAAAATAATTGTACATCACTGCCTTTCCCTTCTAAATGATGGCAAATGAAGTAAGGTGATCGTTTGATGTTCTTTTTCACTCTTGTGATACTGCTGCCTTTGAAGATGCCCAGGTGATCTTAGCAGTTAAAAAACCAGTTACTCTGATGGTGAAAACTTCCAGCATCTCCAACTTCCCCTGTTACAGATTGAACCACCCTTTTCTGGTCAAATTGGTGGACATTTCATCCTCTGCCTTATTTCCTTTCTTAACATCCAAAGTTTCAGCACAGATACATTTACATGGTACGTCACAGATAAATGTGTTACATTTGCTCGCTTCACCCTTGACGCTGCTCAAGTTTGAATGGACTGGACTAATGCTGTGGATGCTGTAGCAGTTGTATTTCCAACTGAAGGGGTCATTTTTGCTCCAGGTTGTTAGTAAATGGCAAGGTCTTTTGGGTCTTGCCATCTTACATTAAAGACTGTCTTTAATTCAAAGTAGCAGCTGCTCCAGGGCAGAGTTTGGCAGCCTGTTGCAAACTCATCTGCACCAGCAGCTTCAATGAATCAGCAGCAACTGAAGCGTGAGTATGAGCATCTCTGCTTCAGGAGTAACAGCTGGCAGGGAAGGAATTGTACAGGCAGTGTTCAAAAAAGAGCCTGAAGCTGCAGAAGGCTCACCAGGGTTCAGAGCTTCTGCAGAGGTTCAGTATTAAGGGGATCTGTGGAGGCAAACCAGCAGTGCTCAGAAATCACCTTGGCTTGCTGTAGGAGTTCCTACTGCTGCTTGGGAAGTTGGTCATCTTTAGCTGAAAGACGTTTCAAGGCAAGATGCTAAATTGCTATTTAATTAAATAACACCAGACTGCCCAAGGCACATGCCTGCATGGCCTTCTGGTGTCTCTAGCTGTATGATGTGGATTTTTTTCTTGTGGGCTGACCAAGTTCCTAGTTGAGGAAACAGCAGATTTTGAAGGAAAAGTGAATGGGGCAGTCTGCTTCTCTTAGATCTATTGTTACAGGCTCTCTGCATGCTCAGGAAGACACCAGTTATACATGAGTCACTTCTGACTTTTCTCTAAATTCTCAAAACTGAAATGCAGTTCAACCCAGGGAACCCTTGGACCCTGATCTCATTGTGAAACTCCAGGATCCAAAGCCTGCTTGTGTTTTACTTTGGCCCAAGACCAAGACTATGCAAGGTATTTTACCAACAATCAAGGATCAAGTCCATGCCCTGAAGGGTTTACAGGCGGAATTAACAGGCTTTAAAGATGAGAACCTTTATGCAAGTAGTAATTCTTCATGTGGTACCTGTTGGAGTTGTGGCCCTGCTGTTAGCACCTAGGTTGAACTTGGCTACTTAAAGTTTGTGCCTTGTCTCAGGTGGATCCTGGCCCTTATGTCCCCTCTTCCTCCCTGTGACTGGAGCACTGGTCCAGAACTTCAGAGGTCACAGTGCTTCAAGCCAGTAATGTCCTTTCTGTGCCTGCTCAAGGCTGGAGCAGTGGGGAGAAGGTATCTTGAAGCACTTCCAGTCTCTTGCTGTATGGGCAGTAGAACATCCTTGCTTCTTAAGGAAACATCTACAGTGACAAAGAGGTGCCTGGATGCTCTGGAAAGGTCTGGAACTTCCCATCTATCAAGATGGGCAGTCTGCTTTCAATAGGGAGCGAAGTGATCCCTAACACAGCCTCTGTTCCAGTTCACTTGCAGCAGCAGAGGAGTCTGCATTTTACTGCTATTTGATGAGAATAAAAGTTCAGCA
>NW_010398797.1:15785-19607 GCF_000710305.1 Buceros rhinoceros silvestris
AGTGCAGCAGGACAATGGGAAATTACTGAGCCAACTTTGTTCAGAAGCAATTAAAATGAGGCCTTTCTATTCTCTGCGCAGCCCGATGTCCTTACGTGTCATGTGGTTCGGCACATTCTTTCCAGCTCCTTTCATGGCACAAACAAGTTGGGATGTTGTTGTTGCACACCCCTCGTTTTGAGGGGTCAGTGGGGAAAGATGTTGAACAGCTCCAGAGGCTGGTCAGTGTGAACAAACCCAGCTCCATTCTGGCAGCTGGGAGGGTGTGGGATCCAGCAGCGACCACCCTAGGTGTGACGTGAGCTTCCCAGGGTGCTTCTGTCCCTTTTCCTCTCCTTGCTCGTGGGAGAGAAAACAGCGTCGAGTGAGTGGTGCCTCTACCAGATCTGTTAGGCTCGGGAACGTGGTCACTTTGGAGGGGATTTTCTTTTGTCGGATGGTGTTAGTCACAGCGTGGTGTGTGGCACAGAGCAGCGAGGCAGCACGGGGATCTGTTAACAATAAAAGCGAGGTGGCTGGCTGCCACTCAGCGTTGAAAACTCTACAATCACTAGGGTTTTCCTTCAGACAGCTACGTCCACGCGTTCCTTGGAATGAGGACAAGGCCACACAGCTTCAATCCACTGAAGACAACAGCGGGTAAACAAGCCACGTTGCTGCGTAGTCTCCTCTGAGTGACAAGAGTCAGCAGTTGTTTGTTTCCATGGAGAGAAAAAGGAGAAAAAAAAAAATCTCACCATCAGGGTAGGAAGGGAGTAGAGGCCTCTCCTGGGTCCCACAGCCACATCCCCATCCAGCCCTCCACCATCTCCATGCACATCAGTCCCTGTCTCCTCCCGGAAAACAGGCCAAGGGCAGAAGCTTTAGCTCATTATCTTTGGAGACCAATAAAACATCTCAGAAAAGGGATGGTTAAATACTATCTTCAAGTCGTGTCTTTTTTTTTTTTTTTAATTTCATCATCTTCTACTGCTCCAAAGGGAGAAACAAATAGGTTCCAGGGGAATGTTTCCATTGAAAGATCTAGTAGTGGGGCTGCCTTTCTCTCCACAACTGCAGCAAGGGGTGGGGAGGGGGCAGAAAAGCGTGTGCTGGGATTTCTCTCATTCGGGTTCCTCAGAAGGAACAGCCCTGTGCAGCAGTTGTGGCTCTGGAGGAAACATCTGTGGCTGTGGGCATGTTACTCAGGCAAACATACCCCTCTGTGAGGTAGGCTCTTGCGTACGAGCGCTTTTATTTCCTCGTTGCCATCTATTAAAGATTATCTCCCACCAAGAAAAGTGCCCCATTTCCCATGTTTTCGTGTGTAATGTCCGTGATGTCTGGTGTAAACATCATGAAACACTTCCCTGCCCCTACACTGACACAGGTATTATTTTCATCTTTCAAAGCACTGCAGAAATGTTTAGGGTCGTGTATCCTGCCATTGTTCTGGGCTGGGCATCCCACTGAAGTCACTGGGAGAAATGAGTTCAGGATATGGACCTATCTAGTCCATCTTTACAGTGGCCCCAGTAACAGCCACGTTTTACAGCTGGGAAGATGAGGAAGGCGGCAATGGCTCCTGATAGACTAGATCCAACGGGTGATTCCTACCGCATCGGAAAACAACTGGAGAGAACAGACTAGAAACTCATCACAACCTCTCAAAAATCCCAACCCCATAGCGTGGGAGCCTTTGGACTTTTCTGTGTGACAGCTACCTTATGTCCCAGGCTGGCATCTTGTTGCTTCCCAAGGGAGAGCTGCAGTGTCGTCGTCACTTTGCCTCTCTGACCCAGAGCTGCTGGCCAGGGAAGTGTGATCCTGTGAGTCCTCCAGCTCCGGTAGAGCCTCCCAGTTGGGGCACCTCACACAAGTGTCTTCCCAGTCCAGGGACATACACAGCAGCTCGGTGACCTTGTGAGACAAAACTTGAGGTAGAAACTGATAAACTTCTCCCAAAAGGTACCTCCTCCAGAGGTCTGGTAGGTCACTCCAGTGTGTGCAGTTCACCCATCCCACACAGGAACACGTGCAGCTAAATCACAGGTGATTTTCTGTCTTTAAGGAGTAACACAAACACACCAGACTGTTGGGAGAGGAAAAAAAAAGGCAGGGAAAGAAGAGAAACATTCATGAAATGCTGCAAAAGCTTCTACATTTCGAAGCGTTGCTATATCCACTGCTGCCACTCCTTAGGATTTCTGAGTGAATAATTGTTCAGACAAGAGTAATACTTACATTTTTCCGGAGGAGTATCATGTTTTCCGAGCGTTTCCAGGCACCTGTGCTGTGTCTCCAGCTCTCCGAAGGAGGCGGTTTCTCGGGTAGCTGCTCCATGGCGGCTGTTCTTTACCACTGCAGAGGAACACAATTGCTGTAGCAAGTTCTGCTCCAACTCTGGGTGCTGTAAAGTCCCCGTAAAACTTTCCAGGCCCTGTCATCTCGCTTTCCCAGGTGTGTTTGCTTATTTTTTCAGCAATTATCCTGCAGCCGAGCCACAGAACTGCACTTTTTGTACCATTTTGGGTCTTTCAACTCCTGCTGCTTTCAGTAAAGACCTGCCTTTGTCCAGGCTCATGTGTTTGCACCGGTGTAAGAACTACTGAAGCAAAGTGGCACTGCCAGCGTCCTCACGTCTCCTTCCATAATTAAACAGTGATGGTTTGATCTCTAGGATTGTCTAATGCTTCTATCAGCGGCCTGCAGCTTCTTGGAATCACTGCAAGAAGCATCCGAGAAGGGGGAATTCATCTTCACGACACAGCGATTCACCTCAGTCAAATTTTCTGAAGGATCTGCAACAATTCAGCTCGCTTTAAGATCAGAGTTAAAACATTTATCAGAAGTTTGATGGATCAGAGCTGCCTGTGATAGTGGGAGATGGTCTCAAAGAGCTCGTGCAAATAGATTACCAACCCAGAAGCTCAGTAACGATGAGGCTTTATTCCTTCTGTTATATTTCCTCCATAATATTCTGATTTTCATTTCTTTCTGGGCACAATGAACACTGGCAGCAAAAATCATTTAACCAAACAACCAAGCCGCGTGCCTTTCCTCACTTGTTGAGCCAATCTGGTGGTTGTTTCTATGAATGACATCAGCTCACGATTGCAGAGCTGCTGCTGGTGCTTGGGACATCTCCTGCACATCACGGCGGCGTCCTTCAGCTAGACACATGCTCACCTGCACCGGGAATTTTGTCCCCGAGGATGACTCCCACTGACAAAGGTTTCTTGGCAGAGATGAAGGCCCCAGGAGCACCCCAGCACTGTTTTTTCCTGCAGAAACTGGGGTCAGGCAGCAGTTGTGCTTGGAAATGTGCGTGGAAAGGGGACAGATGCTCAGGTGAGGTCTTCCAAAAGCGTCTCAGTGCCGTAGTACCGCCCTTTGCAAGAGCGGTAAATGAGGTACATTGGTCCTAAATGTCTTGGTTTTGAGGGATAAATCAGGCACCCAATTATTCTGACGTATCTGAGCCTTTACCTGCTAAAAACTCAGAGCTTGGCCTTCAAATACCCATTTAGGGTTCAAGGTGTCTGTTCCCACCAGTTAAGCCTCCAGGGTACCCAGTTTTCTGCCAGTCTGGGTAACCAACCCCATCTGAGAGCATCGCGTGCTGCATGTCTGTCTTCATGGGCTACTTCATGCTACCCTATGCCAAGTGTCTTGTCCGGGGTCAGTCCTGATCCACAGACGAGTTTCCCCTGGTGGTGTTCCATCACCAGTATCGCGATGCTAAGTCTGAAGATGGGAGAAAGGGGTGTTCGCCTTCAGAGCTCCGGATGCCAGAAGGGAAAAAAATATAAATATAAAAATAAAAGAAACACTGCTGGTTTT
>NW_010398798.1:0-5692 GCF_000710305.1 Buceros rhinoceros silvestris
TGTTCATCTGTCCCTCTGTTGGACAATGACGACTGTGTCGAGTCCCAGCAGGTCTCATCACCAGCTTTGCCTGGCGGTGATTCTGTCTCATCCTGCAGCAGTGGTGGATCTCTTGATGTGGGGGCGGGGTTGCTTTGCATACCTCTTTTCCACCCCTTGATGCAAACGGTAAAATGCTTGTGAAAGGAAAATCTTTTACAGCTACTGGAGGCAAGCGGCGTTTTGTCTCTCTGCGTTAAATGTCTCTCTCCCTCGGGTCCTTGTCAGTAAACTCAAATGTGCACGCCAGGGCATGTCGGAAAACTCCGCTTTTTATGGGCTTATTTGCTGAGGCGTGTCTGAATATCTCAACTGCCAATCAGGAAAACGAGAGGGCTGGTGCTTCTCTTCCCAAAAGTTGAGAGAAAACTTTCCCGTGCTTTGGGGAAAAGGAGAAGGGGAAGAACAAAGGCTCAGCCCTCGCCCGCACCATCTTAACCCGTGACAAACACTAAGAGTTGGCATGTTAGCCGTGCACCTTTTTTTCCATGTAGATACTTGTTAATACCCATATTCAGTACAGTAAAGTATATTAAGGATATCAAGGATAGGTGGATTGAGCCAAAAAAAGACATTCTTGTTTCTTCAGCAGTGTCGCAGTTTGAAAAAGGGGGGGCTGTGCTTCCACACCTGGGGCAGTCGAGTCCGGGTGTACTGGACACCCCTGCGCTTCCTACTCACTAATCTAACATACATCTGCCTATTTGTAAGAGGTAGCTAGCTGGCTGGTAAAGGAAAACTCTCATGGGATTTCATCTGCATAGATTAGTAGGATCTGAGCCCTCAACAGAGGGAAAATTTCTTAGTGTTTCACTATATTTTATTGTGTTTCAGGTATTTAAACCTTCATTTACAATACTTCATATCTTCCTGAGAATACTTGTCGTACCCTTTAGTTGTGTCATGTATTTTCCCTATTGTGCACTACCAAATACTCTTTTTCCCATAGCGATTTTGGAAAAGGAAAATATGATGTTTCATAATAGGTTTCTTATTAATTTTGAGGGTTTTAATGAGATTCAGGAGGTATTATTGTTCTCCTTTTATAGGAAAATTCTTTTTTTGCTCTATTAAAAATCATTTATCTAAGGAGTTTAATAAAATTCCTATATAAAGAAGTGCTTACATTAGTATGTGTGTTTTACGCCACTTCAGCTATAGTTCTATCTTAATTTCATACAAGCTATTTGGAGTTGATTAACTAGCATACAATCTCTGCCAGCCTAATACATGAAAAGTTGGTGGTGTATTTTTAATCATCTATATTCAGAGTTGGAAATTAATTTTACTTTGATTTTTTTTAAACATCTCCTGATTAAAACTTAAGCAGTCAAACATCTCAGGCATTTAACTTCAATGTTGTGTCCTCCTCTATCAGAACAAAATTGGACATTTTTCTATACACAATAGAGAAAAAAAAGCAATTACTATCAATCAGTGACTAAGCAACAGATTGGAGTATTTAGAAAGACTCATTCATACACAGATTTGCAGCAGTGTTCAGCTCTTCTGATTAGATTCCATAGATTTTAAATTGTAGCTAATTAGGCTGTCATAGGTTCATTAATGGCTCTACTGATTCAGCACTCCCTCACCTGCATGCATATTAAAGCTCATTAGCTCCCTTGTCTGAAATACCACCTGCATTAATTGCTGCTGATGTACCAGGACTCTTCAGAAGGCTCTTCTGACAACTAGTCTACCTGCTTGTAATACCCATTGCCCCCAGAGCTCTTCAGGAGAGCTAGCACATAAAGTTCATAGTGTTTCACACATTGTAATGCTGCAGCTGTTGTGAGGGCAGTCAAGCCTGTTTTCTGCTTAACAGCAGGAAATAAATAATTAGCAATGCCTATACTGTAATGCTTACCACAGGACCAGTTTATTTGCTCTGGAGTCTCACTACTCTAAGCTACCTAACAATATCATGTACTAACAATGTGCTGGGGGAGATCTAAAGACATAAATAATCTATCATGACCAAGAAGAACAGGTGACCTCAAGTTAAAATAGGACTGATGTTCTGTGACCTCATTAGATGAAATGTTTGGTGTGTTATCTACCATAAGGACAGTGGACCAAGCCTGTGACGCAGTTCTTCCTAATTCTTTAGTCCTTTGTTTTATGTAGGCATCTGAGCAGATATCAGGGTGCTAGATTATGTATGACAGCGGTTACAGTTTAGGGCTTGAGTGATAAAACAAAGCTGTTACTAGCTGGGTGCTACATCACTCTAAGAAACTTCCTAGCTCCTGATTTTCAAGCAGTTACAAAGACAGACCAGTAAGCTAACATATGACATAAAACACATCTGATAACATTATGGACAGCAACTTGCTTTGCTGAAAAGCTGTTAAACTGCAGAAAATGTCTTGCCTTGTCATGGAGAGGTTTGGAGTAAGCAATAGTAACATTTCATAGGTGTCCCTGAGCAAAATTTTATCTTCAAATTAATTGTGCTGAGGAAGCTTTAATGTTTTCTCCCAGCAGCTAAACACATCTCCTTTCAAAGCAGTATTTCAGATTTGTAATGCTTCATACATATTTGTATTATCAATGTGTTTTTTCTTGCTTCTTGATATCAAACTAAATAAATAGCAATACTTTGAAGAAATAATTTCATTTTTTAAATACTGAAATGGTGATAATTGAATTTTCACATATTCTTTCTCAGTTGGTTTACGCAGACATACATGTATGCATACGCAAGCATCTACATACCTCGAAATTTTTGTGTATATTACAGTAAACAGAGAATTCACGAAGTTTTGCTTGATTTAGTTTCCGTGTGAGGAATGTTTTAAGAGGAATGAACCATCTTTGCATCTTCTTTCCCTTGGAAATGAATATCTTCTGAAATTTGCTATCTCTTACAAAGTTTAGAATAAAGTATTTGAAAGGAGTACTACTCATAATTGTAAATTTACCATACAAACTGACATTCCAGATTTACTTCTTCAACACTGAAAATATTTGACAGAATGAGCATCTGTGTGTAGTAAAAGCTAAATCCTGTTTCCGTAGAAATCACTATCTAAACAGTGAATTAAGTGATGAGTGATGCTTCAAATAAATACAGAAATGATTAGAACTTTACTATTACTGTTTGAAGCTCTACTTCTGACACTGAGTTCTTACCTATCTTTTTAAAAACACCAAAACCCTAATTATCAATGAAAAAGAACTATTTGAATAACCTCACAGTTTGTGCAACAACAGACACTGCAACAGCTGGAAGACACAGAATAGTTAGAGCTCCCACAGTTCTATTCCTCTCCTCTTTTTCCTGGAAACACTCAAGTGTCTGATGTTCACACATTCCTATTATGAATGTGTTAACATCCTGTTGCAATTTTTTTCCTATACTAACATAAAAGAAAGAAGGAACACCTTCCTCAGTCCACCTCAGTCCAAGTCTTGAATGAGAGTAAGAACAGAAAAAAATAAAAATCCATATTGTTAGTATATTTTTGTTATGATTAAAGGCAGCATCCATAGCTATAATAGCAGTGTCACAATGATGAGAAACGAATACTTCAGAAAATTCTCCAGACTATGAGAGAGGAGTGTAGTACGAATCTAGATAGGTAAGTTAGGGTAAGTAAGGGCTAATCCTAAGCTTTCTACTAAACTCTAAATAATACTTTGATCTCGCATTTCTGAATGCCACTCTGGCAAAAAAGAAACCACTGTATCAACAGCAGGTGGCTTAAAAACACCTTGCGTGTGCTCTGAGGCACAGACAGATGGAACCAGCAGACTAACCCAGTGACGATGATGTAGAGCCATTTTAGCAAGGTCCAAGATATATTCCCTTCTTCCCACCTGTGTAACTGCTGACAGATGTCAGCAAACCCGGGGCAAGAAAAGGAGAGCTCAGTTCCCCACCTTTTCCCACCTTATTTGTCTCCTCTGGTTCCGCAGAGCTCCAGAGTGTGACAGGAGGGTCTTATACTAAAGGACTCCATGTGGAGCAGTCTTTCATTTTTGTCAAGATGGAGGCAAGTGAGGAAATGGATCCTTATGCTCTATTGTCCGGTAAGTTTTACACTTTCCTTACTCTCTGAAGTGCACTTGTGGACTGAAAACAAAAATATTGGCTCTTCACCTTTCAACTTTTCTTTAGAGCCTAATTGTATTCTAGAGGTAATCAGATTTACTAATTTATTTGGATGACATTCTTCAGTTCAGCCTGGCACAGCTACAGCTTTTATTCAAATGTGGTTATGATACAATACAGTTTCAATGTATATGGACAAGTCACTGATTCTCAGGTATTTTTCCATCTTGATCTAGGTAATAAAACATACCAGGCAATGACCACTGACAACGATTTGCACTTCTAGCGACATTCTCAGCTGAGTGACTACACCAGAGACCAATGCACTTTCTTATCCTTAGATGTGGGACTTGGGACATGACAATAAGCAACCTGAGGATGGCATACACTTGCTGGTGCTTTTTTACACTCAGTGAAGGGAACTCTTTTGGCACTCTAGTAATTTTAGAATATATTTCTGTGAGAGTTTTTAAAGTGTAAAAACAAACTCCTCTATTTCTTCTAGCATTAGTGCTGTGTAGATTTTCTGATATTTCCCAGAAGTGCTGTCTGAGAAGGTCTCTTGCATCGCAATGGACTTTCTGTAATGAAAACACAGAGAATAACAAAACATGTATTTTGTAAGTATACAAAGGATCAAACTGTCACCCAGTACGATACAGGAAGACAGGATGTTGGAAAGAATGTGTTCCTTAGCCTATAAACAGATTATTGTGCACTATCCCATGCAAATATTTTTAAGTACAAATCACAGAAGTATTTGTCCATACAATAGTATTATTTTCCTCCTCTTGCATGCATATACACACAAACATCCCTGTGTTTTGGAAAAGACCAGAAGGTCAGTTGGAAAGATCAAAATGTTTGTTTACTCTCCAAACATCAGCCTTTGAGCACTCTAAAGAAAGCATTGGGTTTAAGAAAAATCAGAGTCAGTCCTGGAAGGGAGAATGCAGCTATTCCTGACACTTTTTCCCATAGAGTACATACTAAAACCTCTCCCTTAACCTGGGATTAGTTATTACAGTCTGCTCACCAGGGAATGGAGAAGAGCCACTGGCTGCTAGCCAGTAATGTGGCTTCCTTCCAACTGCTCTGCCACTGCCAGTGAGCCACTCTGCAGTGACAGTGTGTGGATACACATGATCTGCACCAATGGTTTTGACATGTCCCTATTCATGCAACTTCCTGTGGGCCCTGCATTTGCATCAGACTGCTCAGTCCAAAGTATTGACATTAGGAAATACCATCATTGTCCCTTAATGTAAATGGGAACTGGCTTTAGATTAGACCTGCGGATTTTGAATTCTGTTGGAAATGTACATTTTTCTCCTTCATTTTTCTTGGCACAGGAAGAGAATATAAGGGCATCTTATGTTTGTCTCTTTTTTGGCAACCTGTTCAGCCAGCATGTCTAAAATAAAACACAGTTTATACAGTCAAGTATGAAGCACAAACTATTTTTCATGCACATTATACTTCTATATTTATTTTAAATAAACTAGGAACACCCCTGCTTTTCTTTCTTAAAATGTTTTGTCCTTTTATCTTTGAAACTGCAAAGTTAGCAGGAAAAGGTCCTCTCAAATTCCT
>NW_010398798.1:5943-8879 GCF_000710305.1 Buceros rhinoceros silvestris
TCCTGCTGCAGTGTCTTTTATTATTGTAACACAAATGGGAGTGCAGAGTGCCTTTGAGACCTTAAAGAAACCCGACTGAAAGGACAGGCCTTTGAAGTCTAAAAAACATCTATAATCTACTTTTACTTAGTCTAACAGGAGAACCATATTTACCATGCTCATGTCATTACGGGTTTTAGGGTTTTGTTCCCAGTACAAGGTGTATGATAGTCTGGAGATTATCAATTTGGGATACATTTGAAAGTTGACTTTGATCTCCTTAAAGCTAACAATCTCAGCTTTGGAAGGAACAAAGAGATAAGAGAAACTAGAAACCTAATTTGCATCTGATACCTCTGGAAAAAAGCAGAGAAAACAGGGAATGAAATAACTAGAAAGTCAAAAGTCTTGCTCTGTTCACCGCAGGGTCTTTGTAAAATTGCTTGTTTTATAGTTAGAAAGACATCCAACAGACTGCAGTGAGATAAAAAACAGTAACTCAATTATAGCCATGGGCAGCCTTATTCTTTATACGGCTCGTAAAACTAGGATTTGTTTTTAATGATGAACTAAAACATGTATCTTCTGCAAGATATCAGCCAGAAGCCACACGACAGCAGCATTTATTTAGACTTCAGAAAGAAGTCTGATAAAAACTGGATGTTAATTATAAAAGGGAGTACAGGAATAACACTCTGTTAAGAGCTCTGTTTGAAAGTGTGTTTTGATGATTTTTCTTTTGAGTCAATTTCATCCACTCTCTTATCACATCACGCCACATCTTAACCAATGATTCAATACCAACACAGAGATACTGCATGGCTTTCTTCCCATTATCAATATGAATGAAGTGCCCTACCGGAACGGGTCAGAAAAGCCATTGCCCTTTTCTTGTGTAATTGTTTCCTGAAAAAAAACACTTCTCTTGTGTTATCTGCAAGGAAATGACCAGGTCAACATGCACTTCTTCAACCTTGTTGACTATAACATAAAAAACCAAATCTGTACACTGGAAAACAATGCCTAGCACAGCTGAATGCTTTACTGCACACAATTCTCCCCTGAAGAATAAGTACAAGGCATTTGAAGGAGATGCTATTAGTGTCATTAAATACAAAGGGGCAGGTAACTTTCCCTGTTGGCACTGAGAGTCTTCAAATGGCTGAGTGACTACAAGACATGCCACACAGCTGAGAGGATAGAGAGCTCTGGAGATAGTTTGTGGTGGATACACAGCACTAGTTCACCAGCCAGCTTACAAACACACAAGGAGAGATGGCTGCAGCAGAGCTAAGCTCTGGGGTGATCTGGTGTAGCCAGCCTAAGAATCTGCTCCAGCCTCTTCCTTCTTCATCTAGAGACCCAGATTGCTCTATAGTCCATGGTTTGAAATACACTCTCAAGCCCTCCAGACAAGCAGTAAGAGTCTTCATTTCACTGTGTATGAAAATACCTGTGGCCAGGAGCGATAGCTGTGGTGGTCTTACACTCTGCTGGTTTCAGCCTGAGAACCAGTGAATAGTACAGAAGAGATTCTCATTGGCCTCATTTAATTATTTTATAAGGCAATTGCTCATGTGTATCAGAGGTCATGAACTGGGTGTGTCACCGGTTGGCTGAAGCTGGCCAATCACAGGACAGAACTCTCTCTCTAATCAGCCCCTCCCCCATTCTAGGGGAAAGGCTTAAGAAGAGAGATAAGACAAAAAGAAAAAAGTTGGTGAGGCCTCTGTTAAGTTTGGGAAACTAAAGCAGTTTTAATAACAATAGAAAGACATTATATACAGAAAACAAACAAGATATTAACAAGTTTATATTGGATTGGAAAACTGATGCAGCAAGGGTTAAACTGTGGTTAAAGAAACAGCAGCAATAGGAAAAAATGCTACCAGCAGGTTCAGTGATGGTGGCACATGGCTGCAGGGCCAGGGCTGGGGCTGGGACTGGAGCTGGCAGTGATGGTCCATGTGCAGGGCCAGTCCAGGAGGTGATGGCAGGAACCCTCTCCTGAAGCAACAGGTGGGCTGTGGAGAAAAGCGATGTCAGCAGCAGCAATTGGTTAGTTCCACTGCAATCAATTAACCATTTCTGTCAACTCTGTATTCTAATTGCAGTGCTGGATTGCTGTGGAGCAGAAAGCACACCAAGGAAATATAATGAAAAGGTTATTTTAAAGAAAATAGGGACAGAAGACATGGAAGGGTAGAGGAAAAGAACTGAGAAAATCATTCCTTAAGAAAAAAGTAATTCCTCAAGGGCCTGATTCAAAGCCTATATGATCCAATGGAAAACCTGCAGTAATGTGTGGATTGGCTTCAGATTAATATTTTGTTTTGTCTCAAAAATACAAGAGTTGGAGTCCAGTGAATGTATGTCTATTTCTGTTTCACAGTTCTGTTTCACAGAAATAATTGTTTTTTCTTTACTTGGTATTGAAGATTTATCTGACATCTACAGTCTTATAGGTTAGAAGATAATAAGACCTGATAATTGTTGGCAGGCAAAAATAGTGAGTTACTGATCTCCTTCCTTAGTAGAGTAAATAAAGGTTTGCATTCTTTGGTGACTAAAGTGCTTGGTTCTGATTAGTTTATTCCTCTTTCCTGACCTTTTTTTATTCCTATGTCTTGTCTTCCAGCACAATTCTCTCCTCAAGCTTCAGTACACCAGAGCTGAACTAGTCTAGCAGGCAGCCTTTTAGTTTCAACAGATGTATAAACAAGAAGGATGCACTGCAGCAGAAAATTAGGTGAACTTTATTCACGCCCTGTAATAAAAGAGATTACCCACCACACAGACTAAAATGCATGGACCAGTCCTCCCAGAATGAAAACACATGCATGAGCTAAATACTCTCTTCCAGGGAAACTCCACATTCTCCCAGTTCTTGTGTCAAGGATGATAAAATAGATCACACAGATCTATTGAGACTAGCTCTACACTTGTGCATAGGGAAA
>NW_010398798.1:8960-12464 GCF_000710305.1 Buceros rhinoceros silvestris
AGGGAAAGAAAAAGGATACAAAAAGTTATGCCTCTGCACTTGTCTTGCACCAACATTGCCATACTTAAAGATGTTAAGATTGAAAAGACTTGCTAGGAACTAAAGTTGACATTAATTAGCCTCATCAAACCGGGTCTGGAAAAGAAGAGGATTATTATCGTTTTGCCCAACAACTTCTGGTAAGAGATTTAGGGCCAGATAAGCCTTTTTTAACCTTTGCAGTTGCCTGGAAGTCAGTGAAAATATTTTTTAGTTCTTTCCAAAGATTTGAAGTGCCTGACATGGAATGCTATTATGATACTACTTGTTTAGAAATACTGTATAGATTCAATAAGAGAAAGCCCTGGAAACTGAGTAAGTGCAGTGAAGCTTCTGAAATAGTGTCAGTGGTTTGGTTCAGTTTAATTTTCTGTTTCTGCACAGCAGGCATTTCAAGCAGTTATTCATGTATACGGAGCTATTTTGGTAACCTGAAATAGTGTATCAATTAACACATACTGAAATTGGATCTTAAAAAACAAATTTCCTTTGTACCGTGGTATCCTACAAAACTAATTCTCAACATTCCCCAAAGTTAATTGAACT
Source organism: Buceros rhinoceros silvestris (assembly GCF_000710305.1). Taxonomy (NCBI): domain Eukaryota; kingdom Metazoa; phylum Chordata; class Aves; order Bucerotiformes; family Bucerotidae; genus Buceros; species Buceros rhinoceros. The sequence continues at coordinate 9,546 of NW_010398798.1, forward strand.
TAAATGTTTACAGTTCCATTTAATGAACAAAGTACCTTCATACTTTGTACCTTTTTTGAAAATGCTGGTCAACAGATTTCTCTACCCAAACACAGATTGGAGATTACATAATAGAGGAATCTTTGTTATAAATCAGTAATATTAAGTAATCAGTCATATTAAGTAATTTTTTTTTTCAGGTAACCACAGGCTCAGAAACTCTCTCAAGTTCCATAAGAAAAATGCCATACAAAAGTAAGAGTGATGACAGTGATGAAGAGAAGGAAGAAAAGTTTAAGAGCTATCTCAAGAGCTAGGTAGATTTCAGTGGAAGATTAGCAATGACATTTGAAATAGGTTTTCCTCCTTTGAAGTCAGCAGTTTTGAGATGTTATCATCTGCTGATTGTGAAATCTTACATGATTATATTCTGATTTGTTCTTCCATTCCCCATGGATCACTGCTCACACAACATTGTAACCTTTTCCGAGTTGATTCAGCAAACTATACATAGGATTAAATGGTAATGAAGAATGATTTGTACTCTCTGTCTTTCACAATAATCCTTTATGGGAACTGATGAATCTTATGAAAAATGTTGGTTTTTCTCTTAGGTGAAGTGGTTTTGTAGATAAACAGGAATTCCATACCTAGAGTATTTAAATAGCATCTTCTACCAGTGCTGAAACCAGTGTCACTGTTTCTTTAAGAAGACAAGGAAAAAAGTGAAATATTATATTATCTCTATACAATCTCTCTCTGTCCTGACATGGCATGTCTATGTCTCCTCTAGCAATTACATTCTGAACACTTCAATGCTATGTTGTAAAAGCAGCCATATTAGGATATTAGGCTATTCATTAAAAAATCACTATTATATTCATCATTAATTCTTAAGTTGTAAAAGTAACTAAAGGCTACAGTGATGATGAGTCCTTTATTCTGGATAGTGCATGAACATACAATAAAGTTCATAAAACTATCATCTGCCAAATTTCAGTGCAGTCAGCAGAAGCAAAAAAACCTCTGTCACTAGACATTTCAGACAACTTGTAAAAAACAAGTTGAATCAGGAAGTTTGGGCAATATGGAACTGTGGATCACACAAAGTGAGAGTTGTTTCTTCTGAAGTTTTCAGTTCATTTTCAAAAGAAGGTGTAGGAATACTCCCTGAAGCCCAGAATCTTGCAACCCAGAAGGCCAACTGTGTCCTGGGCTGCATCTAAAGAAGCATGGCCAGCAGGTCAAGGGAGGTGATCCTGCCCCTCTACTCCACTCTGGTGAGACCCCAACTGGAGTACTGCATCCACCTCTGGAGTCCTCAGCACAAGAAGGACATGAACCTGTTGGGAAGGGCTACAAAAATGATCAGAGGGATGGAACATCTCTTCTATGAGGACAGGATGAGACATTTGGGGTTGTTCAAGGGCTACAAAAATGATCAGAGGGATGGAACATCTCTTCTATGAGGACAGGATGAGACATTTGGGGTTGTTCAGCCTGGAGAAGAGAAGGCTCTGGGGAAACCCTATTGCAGCAGGGGAGCCTATAAGAAAGATGGGGACAATCTTTTTATCAAGGCCTGTTACAACAGGAAAGGGGATAGTGGTTTTAAACTAAAAGAGGGGAGATTTAGACTAGATATAAGGAGGAAATTTTTTTATAGTAAGAGTGCCCAGAGCGGTGACAGATGCCCCTTTCCTGGAAACAGTCAAGATCAGGTTGGACGTGGCTCTGGGCAACCTGATCTATTTTGAAGACGTGTCCCTGCTCATAGCAGGGGTGGTTGTACTAGTGACCTTTAAAGGTCCCTTCCAACGGAAAGTATTCTATAAATATATTGCTGATGAAGATACAGCATTTCAATGAGTATACAAGCTGAACTGTTACATCTTTGTGTTTCATCCATCACCACACGACATCTGACACCTTGATAAATCATTATTTATTTCTAACTTAGTTCATGCATGGTTTTTCTGCAATGTAGCTTATTATACTTTGTTACGGATGCTAATTTTCAAAAGTTTGGAAAAAGTGGATCATTTTCTGGAATCCAAGTCAGAGAAGATAGTAGTAATATGACATTTGTAGCGTTTCACTCAAAGCTAGCACTTCAACTTGAGATCAAATCAGAAGACACTGAAGTTATGGCTATCCAGATTTTTCTAGTCACCTACACATTCCATTCTACTCACAGTGTCTCATGCAGTAAATAGATAAAAGCAACTTTCTCCCTGAATTACTGGCATAATTTCTGAGAAAAGATATTCCATTCATAGGCATAAAGTTTTCTGCAAGTCAGATCAAATATAATAGAGAAAAACTGAAAGCATTTTATTTTCCCCCAAATTCAATGACAACATATTCTATACATTTAGTTTATATTTCAATCCACAGTTCCTTTGTGAGTATGTTCATAATCATAGCAATGACTGCATCTAAAACCCTGGCAGTGTATGACCCCCTTTTATAGAAGGATCAAGTATTTATTTAAAAACAACACATTAGTGATGGAAGGCCTACAAAGATAAAACTGATATCATGTAGAAACCATGTGTGGGTGGGTTCAAAACATAGATATGTTGCATAAGATTAAGTTCTAAGGTGTCATAAATCCCTACGTGATGCTTGATCCAGCCAGTGCTATTGGGCTGATTTTCTGGTGGGAATCAGAAGAGGAGTAAAACCTGAAGACAAGGAAATAGGAGTGACCCTTTGGTGAGGGAAGGCATGCCATGATTATCTATGCAATAGAAAGTTCCACCAGCATAAAAACTAGACAGACAAGAATCATACTGCATCTTGAAACTAAAAGTGGAGGAAATCTGTTACATGCTCAAGGCTACAAGAAAAAAGCTGATCTGAGCAATTGAGTTTTGTGCATGGTGGTAAAATGTGTTTCAAGGATCAAAAAGAGGAGGCTACAATAATGAAAGCAGG
>NW_010398798.1:12554-17803 GCF_000710305.1 Buceros rhinoceros silvestris
TACTAAGTAATAGTGATGGTGGGTTAGACTGATAGTTTTTATGATGCCACAGAAAAAATGTACCATGAACGTAACAAAAGTACAAGTATTAACTAAAAATAACAGAGGGCCTGTCATTCTATCAGCCTCAGAGTATTTACACATGTGAAAACAACTTATATACAAAGTATGCTATGCTGGAATTTCCAGCCATATGCCATATAATCTTTTCTGGTTTACCACTGTGGAGAGGCTAACAGAAAGAGCTTGCAAAGCTCACAAAGAATAAGGTTTGTTTCACAATAGAGAGTATACAAAAAACCCGATAAATACGTATTTAGTAATTTGGATGCACTTTAAAATACACTGAAGAGTTCCCACATGTACTGTGACTTGATTTTAAACCTCGCTCTCGTAAAAATCAATACATTTCAGGAATTGCCTGTAGGTTCATACCAGCCTAGTAGCAGCATATGTTTTCATTACACTAGTCTAACATAATCACTGTTATAATACCTATTCCCAAGATAATTTTCCTTTTCCATCTCCCTTTTCCCATGCAAGTTAAAACTAGGAGCAAATCTCAATCTCTACCTACAGAGGAGGAAGTGTTTCAAAGGATGATGGCTCTCACAGGCAACGGGAAAAGAATAAAGAGGAAGCTGCAAGTGAGCTGACAGAATCAAGTGAGTACATGATGCTTGATCAATGCTTGCTGTAGCCAGAGACGTTCTTTAGGGAAATTTTCCATTGCAGATGTCATATGCCGAATGAAGCAGAACGGAATTAATGCAGAACCTGCAAGACTAACAATGAAATTTTGGGGGCTGCAGTTCTTTGTGGCTCGTCCCCTTCTACAACTGCTCTTTTAACAGACTACATTTAGAGATGACTTGATATATCCAAGCTTTAATGCTTTGATAGTTAAACTGCTTATGATCTTGCACATCACAACATTGATTTGTTTTTAAACAAAAATGACTTCTGACATATTAATATAGAACATGAATGTATAATAAAAAGTGTTGAAATATTTTTGTAACTGTCTCGGTTTGAGCTGTTACCTCGGTCCCTCAACCCTTAACAGTAACCAACCAGTATGGCAGCAAGACAAACTTTTAAAAGTTCTTCTGTATAGTCTTTTACAGGTGGGGGAGGTGGGAGAGGACAATAATGATGTAGAAACACTGCAAATGTTTTGTGAAGGAAAGAGGATTTTGCAGGTTGTTTAAGAGCTACCCCCTTGGACAAAAAACAGAAATGAGAAATCCCTCACATAAAATGCTGTAGAAATTCAACAGCTCGATCAATATCAGTGGAGAATCTGTAACAAGGAATAATTCCATCAGCAGTACATGTAAGTAATAAAGGTGATAAGATTTCCTTACATTAGACTATTGTGTCAAACATATGATCTTGGTCATAATCTCTTGCTATTGTTGCCTCCTTTGTTGCATGTGGTGACAAAAAAAAAAGACTATGATAAAATACTGCAGAACAAAAGGTAGTTCATTATATATCCTTTCACATAAGGAGACGGGCATTGGTTTTTGTGTGTGGAATTAAAATACTTGTCAATCATTTCCAGACTTATGCTGCACTGAGCGCTGTTTTTTCTTTTTTCCTTCCTTTTTTTTTTTTTAACAGGATATTTTATTTGTTTCTAATTCCGCTTAGGACCCACTTTAGCAATACTTTCTGCCTTAGATTAATTACCCTGATCTAATTCATTTAGTGGAGGACAGCTGTGGTACGTGGGTTGCCCACTGATGTATTGTGTTAAATGACGCCCATCTGTCATTGCAGCATATCAGCATGGATTCAGTGTCATCCACTTCAGTGGTTCTGCTGAGATGTGAAGTACTGCTACAATGTTTACCACTGTTGTTAATTTAATATCTACACCTTTAATAACCTGACTGCTGTCATTCGCTGAACAATGATACATGATGGCCAGTGAACAGCCAGATAAAAGGCATTCATTTGACAGCATAGAAGACCATTTGGCACAGTTAATTAGAACACTTCTGGGCAAACTTACTGATGAGGGTCTTGTAGGGCATTCCCATGCAAAAATGCCTTACTGAAAATAAAGTTTCAGTAAAAAAATAAAAAAAAATTCCCTGTTAGCAGTGATTCTGACAAGTATGATCATTAACCCATTCTCTTGATTCAGAAATATTAATTTTTTTATAATAGCTATTTTCCCTTACTTGCCACTGATTAGTCTCCTGCTCTTTCCTCTAGCCTGCTTTCTGAATCCCCTCATTTTTTTTTCCTGTTTGTCTCTGAAAAATAAAAAGTTTGGGGGTAGCACACCCAAACACACACTGTCTTTTCACTCTAGTGGTTTACAGACTTATTACCAAACTGGTGTGGGTTTCTTATTGTATAAATACCATGTCCAGTCATTGACCCCTTAGTGAAAGTGAAGGGGTAACCCATTCAAAGAACATTCTGTTGTTTACTTTCTGAATGGGAAAGGTAATAACAAGGAAAACAATCGGTAAGATCTTATCCCAAAAGGTTCTCTTACACAGTAGACAAAAATATGAACATTGATGTTCATATATTCTGTAGAGTGATATGATTTAAAGCCATAATATTTTATCTGTATGCTTACATGAAAACCTCTCTGAACAGAAACACAAATACATATGGAAAGAAGTACTGTGTGCTCGTAACCCATTTCCATATATCTCTGCAGACAGAAATAGACACACAGACATCACCACACTGTGGATATCATTTTCAGGGAGCTGGGAAATCCATATGATTGCCTGCAGCTGGTAGTATGAGATTAGTGTTTTAAGACTCTTGGCTGTGTGCCTCAAGCAGATACTCTATTTTGGAGCAAGACTACCACCTGTTACACAAGCTTGAAAAAGCTCAAGACTGACACAAAATAATTTAGAATATTATTCTGAAAAGAACCTTGCTGAGTCCTCTGATTTTCTTCTTTCTTTTTAGAGGCTCTAAACAGGAAGGGTGCCTCAATGGTCACAGCATGGGAGAAATAGTTCTTCCACAGATTATCTATTCAGTTTTAGATTGCCTAAGAGTTGTATTATTTGCTAGGATTTTTAGGAGTCTAAATGCCATTTTGGATCTGGGACTTCATGTTTGTTTGCCTCAGTTTTCTGGTTGCAAAGTGGGGGCTTCCTTATCTCAAGTATCATGGCAGTAAGCACTCTCAAGACCTTCATGTATGACACTGCCAGACAACACACTGATTTAGGCCAGAGAGCTGGTTCCTAAAGGTCCATGTTAGATGAGAAGACCACCCTGTCCCCAGGCTGGCTTGGTTAAGATAAGCCTGGAAGCTTCTGCAGGCAAATATGAGGAGTAACTCATTTTAATCAACATTGCAGAAGAAACAGTACAACTACGATAAAATTGACCTACTTTGGACTACTTAGGCTGAATGACCCATTTACAGCTGGATTACGGTAGTCTCAGGAATGAATCAGAAACAAAGATAAAAATCACACCTTCAGTATAAAGACCTGCAGTGAGAAGCCTGAGGATATAGCAACAATAGAGGCTTAGAAAGCTCTGTAAATAATAGCTTCATACAATTCATGAGAGAAAGATATAGCTCCCTATTTCCCCATACTTAAATAAAGTAAGCTCAATGTTTTCCTGGGCAGATTGCTTTCCCAGAACGTCCAAGAGTTTCTTTAATATGTTTCTGAAAAATAGTGATGTAATATAAGCAATAGTATAGGATTCATGATACTGACAAGAGAACATATGATATATTTTAAGAAGTATTATACATTGCTACACATTTTACAGAACATGCCACACATTTTACAGAACATGCCACACTATAGTTCAAGCTTCAGAGCTAACGGCAAAACTCTTGTTTTGATTACCCAAAATACCATTTGTCTACCCTTTCTTTTGGGATATAACTTTCAAGAAAGATTTTAATAAATCAAGAGTTTCAATAAAATTTAATAAAACGAAGAATTCTAGTATGCCGATTTTTAAAAGAGGGGGGTTTTATTTTTAGTTTAAAATATCAGATTTAAAGAAACACTGTAGAGAGTGAGTTCCAACTCATAATATCCAACCGTTATTTTAATACATTATCTACCTTTTCACATCATACAAAGAAATCCTAGAAGCCACCAAATTGAATAAGGGGTCTGCAGAGAACCTGAATGTGAAGCTGTGTAGGTGCTCCACATATAAATACCTTTGCTGACTGCTGTGAAATCCATATAGCCATTTCTGAATACAGATAAACAGTTCTTTGGCCACAATACAGTCAGAACAAAGCTGTTGAGTCACATTTTATGCCCAATTCATTTACATGTTGACAACGACAAATTTGCATGGTTTTGAGAGAAAACATGGGCCCAAATAGTTCAGTTTTTAAAGCCTTATAAAATGGCTCCCATCCTTACGTTTGAAAGCAGGAAACATCATAAAAAATTTCCTTTGTGTGTGTACCCTTCTACCTTTCCTTGTAAGAGTAAAATGAGACAAAGAATAGATTCCTTTAAAGGACTGGTTGTTTATTATATTCTACTGAAAATAAGTTTTTTCTTTAAACCATTACTCCTGAGAACATAGACACGCACACACACAAATACTTGGAAACAGACGAAGAGGATGTGGAGGAAGACAGAGGCAACTCTATTTTAATAGGCTCAGTTATTAACTTTTTCCTTTAAAGTAACAACATGTCTTGCTTGCCAAAAACACAAGTGAGCTGACTCAAAGGAAAGCAGACATGTCTTGGGGAACCAGACACATAAAACGGAATTTGACTAAATCTAGACATGTAGTCATTCTTGACTCCCTTCAAAGATGACAGACGTCTAGTTAAGATAGTTAAAGGCATCTTGGGTAGGTTTAATATAATTTTAGAAAACATGCCTGAAACAGGCTAGATGAATAATTCTGTGAAGAAAACAACCAAGAGAAATTTTACCCCATAGTTTTTATGCAGAATAGTTTCTACTTGAATAGTGATATCTCTGTTTAGTAGAACAAGGTTTTGACAATGTAAATCCAAGGCATATCTGTGGGCCACTGTGGAAGTTATCTTAAGGATGTGTTTCATCTATACTTCTGTCCATGCGGTACATTTCTTCTGCCGTTCTTCCCACTTAGAGCTGTTTGTCTTTTGCCTAGAAATGTTACCTTTTTTTACCTCCTTTTTTGTTTACCTAATGAAATTAGGAACTGACAGGAATAACGGTGTTCAGCATCTTAGTCTTTTTGGAGTCATTTGGGCATGGGACACAAGGTTCAGC
>NW_010398798.1:17879-19530 GCF_000710305.1 Buceros rhinoceros silvestris
GTTCAGCAGCACAACAATGCAGGCAGAGAGATTACAACTTTCAGAGCAATTACTTGCTAAGAAGGAGAAAGCAGGAAACAGTGCTGTGCTGTGCAAAACCAGACTTTTTCCTGACTAGTCCAGAGAAGGAAACAAAAGTGTGTGGGTGTGTGATGCACCAGGGAAGATACATAAATGGGAAGTAATGGCCATTTCCCAAAGAGACACTGATGTGTTAAAGTCATCATACAAGACTACCGTGTCAAAAACACAGGTCCGATCACCTCTTAAAAATGGTTCATTCAAGCTGCAATCAGCACAGAAATGATCTGCCAAAGTTGTCAATGGAACAAAGGGCCTGTGTTACACATTGAGGCAAGAAGACTGTGAGGTAGAAAGTATCCACAGTAGAAAGAGGAAAGGTAAGAAAAGAAGATGAACACATTGAGGAGGAAAGGTTGAAAAACTTTATGGAGGAAAAAATTTCTATTTAATTAGAAGTTAACATTGGCACATGAGTAAAAGTGCCAGTAAAACAGTAAAAATATTTGTAAACAAGCACAAAAAAATTAGGGCTGGAAGTTATAAAATGGCTCCTAATCATTAGGGGCACTGCCACTTCATTCGAAGAGGATTGGTTTGAGTTAATAACCTACTTGATTTTAGGATGGAATTTTACTAATTTATGACTAGAATAATTGGACAAGAAACCTCTCAATCTAGTCTGTGGGACGGGTTAAGAGAACTCTGAACAAACCTGGAAAAGAATTCTATGTTCCTATGGCCTAGAAGTGCTGGCTCAGATTCCCTAAAACACAACCATGACACTGTAACCCTTCTCTTGAAATATCAAACTGCCTCTTGTCATTTTACAGGGTTAAATGAATATTCACTGTGATGAAGAATGAAATCAGGAAGCCTCATCTCTAACTGATTACCCAGCCATTGAAGTAAAGGATTATTCTGAGATTCTTCTTCTTGCTCAGTCTCTGAATATTAAACTTTTTTATACAAGTAAGGATGTCTTGTGCAGGGTGGAATGAGGTATCACTTCATGTTCACAATGCAGAACATTTTTCTTAAGCATCTACCGAGAAGTTAGAGCTCTTTGCTCAGAGCATTGAATCAAAGAGAAACTAGTGCCTAAATTTTTGGAATTTTTTTTTTAAAGTTATTATGTTCCTTTGAAATGCAGTGTTCAAGGTGGGTTTTAGCAATGAAGTTGTTAAATGCAATTATACACATAGACTCAGTGGAAAATAAATCTAGAGCCTGTTTTACCAAGCAAGATAATTGCACACCTCTTGTACGTAATTTGAATTATACATAAATGTGATACCAATGAACTGAAAATTTGGAATTGGAGTAATATTGCTATTCTTTTCAGTTCAAAGAGAAAGAAGTGTAAGGAAAGAATTGTGTGGAAAAGACTTTTTGTGACTTTAGTGAATTTTAGCTCTTTCCAGTTTCTGAAAAATGTTTCCCCTCCAAAAAGAAAGTCACTTTTGGTCATACATCTTAGCTTCTTTCAATTTAACACCAAATATCATAAAAGCAAGGACAATCTAAGGTTAAGAAAAGAAAGTTCTTTCTTTTCTGAAAAGATCTGTGAACAGGGAAGTCCCTTGAAAGGGCCAACTTCCTAATCAGAAGAAGTTGCCTTGGAACTATT
>NW_010398799.1:0-211 GCF_000710305.1 Buceros rhinoceros silvestris
CCTCCCGCTGAGCTGGTGCCTGCAGCAGATTCGCGCTGGCACGTCACGGCCGATCTGCAGGTGATGCTGGGACACAGCCCAGCACCAACAGCACGGCTGCCTGCACAGGTCTTCAATGCCGGCACCATCCTCCCCACGGCCCCCGCCACAGGAAGGAGCGAGCGGCTGCGTCTTTCCGGGGCTCGGGGAGAACAGGGCCGGTGGCAGAGCA
>NW_010398799.1:418-3216 GCF_000710305.1 Buceros rhinoceros silvestris
TGTGACAGCCGGGGAGCTGCTGCGCGCAAAACCTTCTCCTGCTCGCCACCACCAAGGGAAGGATAACTGGATGGGAATTCTAATCATATATTATATTACCGTGTCATATTAGACTAATAAAATCCTAATATGATACAGGAATGGGGAGCATATCATAACTCCTCTGTGGCTAATACAATGCACGCAATAAATCACTCCCGGGGCTTATCCTTAACAATTGTATCAGGGCTTTCTGTGTCACGCTGATAACTCAGTCCCTCCGATCTAATGGTTCACTTTTCTTCACAGTCCATATGGCAGTGACATTAAAGCTAATGAAATAAAATAAAATTTGCCAATCTTTGAAGAATTCCATTCTTTAAAAAGATGTATTTTATTAACACAAACTGGAAACATCTTCAGTTACTTGAGTTATTTTTCTCCCATTGGAAATACATGGCACAGATAACGGCATCAGCTTTTTCCCTCGCCTCGCCTGTGGGCCTTGCACCAGACCCGCATACAGGAGAGCCCCGCGTCGTGCAGCCCAGCGCGTTCACGCCGTGTTCGCATCGTCAGCCGAGCCGCCCCACTGAACCACTCTGCGGGGTACGCGGGTTTTGCTGTGCCGGAAGGTCACGATCTCCCTGACTCCTTCCTTCCCAGTGCGGATCCCTCATTGCCTCCAAGGCCAGATGCGCAGGGAGCCGGGAGCATGGTGGCCAAATGCCAGGGAGAGGAGACCGTCACCTGCTTCGCCGCGGGCACACGAGGTTGGCTTTTCTTCACGGAGCTGTGAGAGGGCTGCAGGGCTGCTCCCGTAGCGCTGCGTGTCACAAACGGGGCGCCTCTGCCAACGTGCCAGGCGCTGTTTCTCCCTGGCTGTGGGGCTCCTCACAACCCCTCTGGCAGGACACCCTGGCCACCAGCAGCATCTTGGTGCAGCAGCCTGTCCACGGTCCCCGCGGCCCGGTGGCACAGCAGGTCGGATGGAGCTGGGGCTGGTCCCAAAAGTAGCTGGTCCTCTGTGATGCGCTGTGCGGCGATGACGGCAGCGGGTGCCTTCGTTGGGATGGTGCAGGGCACAGATAATGGTGATTCCTGGGACCTGCTGCAAATCCCTCGGCCACTCCCGCTGGGCTCTGTGCAGGGTCTCTGGGCTGGCACCTCCTGGGGATGGTGGGCACAGGGATGGCGGGCTTTGCTCCTCTGCCACCGTGCTGTGCTGGGGCACGGGGCTGCAGCGATGCTCACAGTGGGTCACAGTGATGCTCACGTGCACCAACAGCTCAAACCTGGGTGCGGGGAATTTGGATGGCGCCACTGAGCAGTCGCACGGGCAGAGAGCTGAGGGCCTCCTCCTCATTCCGGGATGGGTGTGCGGTGCCACATGGCCAGGGGTCTGCAGGCCCCGTCCAGGCTGAGTGCATGGCGGAGGGATCCTCGCACGAGTCACTGTTCCTGCGCGACGCTCTGACGGCCCTTCGGGGTGCAGCTACCGGGTGAAACACAGTTATCATCGAGAGCATGATCCTAATACTGGTGCTTGCAGTAAACCTTTCTGATGTGTGATCAAGCCTCAAGGACAAGATGTTTATTATTTGCCATGTAACCACGTGGCTGTTCTCCAATGTAGGAAAGGCCAAATTGCACTTGTAATTCAAAGGGACCCAAAGCCTTAATGCTGTAAAGGAGCACGCTAATGATGCCCAGCGGGCGCGGGGCAGGCAAGTGCGGCCCAAAGGTTGTTGATGGCCTTCCTATGAACCTCCTCAGCGTGTGACAGGTCCTTGCCTGTGGCCAGCAGAGATGTGATCAAGATGAGGGACGTCTGTGTGTTCATTACGCTGCCTACGCCTCCACTGACACGCTTTACATTTAAAATACCGTTTCCGTTGAGCTGGAGCATAAACATGGAGCGTGTGGACTTGGAGCGCTCCACTCACACATGCAGATCGTTCGGTGCTTTGTCCTCCGCACACGGAAGTCTTCGGAAGTCCAGGGTCCCCACCTGCCCCAACTCCTGTAACTGATAACAAAGGCTTTGCAACGCACATCTAGTTACTCAAACGCACCTCCAGGAGTGAAACGTTCAATCCTAAAACTGATCGAGAAGTTCCATCTGCTCCGTACACTGAGGCAGAAGCAGCAGGTGATGCACGGGGGCACGTGGGATGTGGAGGGAGAAGAGTGTGGCCGCACTGTTCTTTACAAACCAGCCTGGAGCGAGGGTGGTTGATGGGAACAGCTGCCCCACAAGCCAACTGCATCATGCAAATCACCGTCCAGCCACCGGAGCACCTCAGGGCTGGAAGGGCCGAAGGGGAAGGAAAGGTGACGGGCAGGCGGCTCCTCCAAGCGCAGCCCAGCCGGGGCTGCAGCCTGGCGCGGGCTGGTCCTGGTGAGCACTGGCCCTCCTCCTGCCTAGCTACACTAACCCAAGTAGTGAGTAGTTATATTTATCAAAGACCATTTGCTGCAAGTGATTAACGTTAATTTGATTTCCTGTGAGTCAATTTCCTTGAGATATGGAAAATAGGCTATTACCTGTTATTGACCTTTACGTTATTAAAAAGATTTAAAATTAGCATTTATATATATATGACCTTCCAAAAAGTTTTTTTAATAAAGAAAAATATTTTTATAATCACATTATACCTGCTAGCCGAGGCTGTCATTCCAAAGTTAATGTTAAATAAAGATGGTAATTAGGAGTGAATATGATGATGATGGTTTTTAAACTCATCTAAAGGATTGACCCCTTCCTTCGCCTCCACTTGAATGTTTGCTCCCGAGCAGGGCAGGGCGGAAGCGGAGGC
>NW_010398799.1:3344-5574 GCF_000710305.1 Buceros rhinoceros silvestris
CCGGCGGCCACCGCTCCCGCTCCCGCTCCTGCCAGGACGCGCCTCTCCCAGCATCTCCAGTCTCCTCCAGGCAAGAGGGCACCACGACCGGCTGGCATTTCAAGAAATGCTCAGCTCCTGCTTCGTGACAGCGTGGGCTCCTGGTAGCCTCCTCATCTCCTAGGCCTGACTTACACTGAGCTGGAAGAAATTACGTCAACGTTTGATCATGAAAGCAAAAAGTTTATTCATGTTTGAAACTACATTTAACTACCACGAGGAAGACTTTTCAATCCAGGGTGTAATCCAGTTAGAAAGTAACACGAAACGGTTTAATACATTAGAATCACTGCCACAAATTATTTTCATGACTCAATCAGTTTCAGAATCGCATACAATACAAAAGAGAGAGAGAAAGGGCCCCTGTGACACAGGGGGAAATATACAGTACTGAATACTGAAGTCTGTATGCATTACAATTAGTTGTTGGTTTTTGCGTGGATTAGTAACAAGATGAAGAACATTCAAAATGTTTCTCAGTATTTACAACAGTTTCACTGTTTTGTGTTAAACCTAAGCCCCATGGTCCCACTTCCCCTTCTTTAAAAGTTGCCAGCGCAACCCTGGTTCTTTGAGAAGATTACGATGTACGTTACACCTCATGGGGAAACAAAGAGTTAATTACAAGATGCAAAAAGATAAGAAAGAGACAAACTACAGCGTGAGTATCGTTCAGAGGTAGTAAGTGAGCACTCTAAGCTACAGAACATGTTGAAAGTCTATTGGTTCGTATGAGTTCGCATGAGGTAATAAAGCTGTGTTTGATTGGTGAGATGTATAAATACTCTTTTGCTACACTATGTACAACACTCCATCAGACGGGGCTGTTTTCCTCGGCCTTTCTCCTCGGTTGGTTTGTGGTTTGCTGCCAAGGGGAGGTAACAGATCCTGGCAGGCGTGCGCAGCACCCAGCTCGTACTGTAAAACCCCGGGCCTGGCTCTCAGAGATCAGCAGCGAGTGTCTTCGTCTCCTAAGAACAACCTACGGCCGGTGTCGAGATACACAGAGGAGACGGGGGGTCCGGGCAGTTTTAGCAAGAAAAGATCCTCCTGGTTTCCAATCTAATTTGTAAGACAATAGATCACAACAAAAATGTGACGAATAAGGATTCTTAAACACAACCATCGTTAACCGAAATAACCGAACAGCTCTTTTTATTCCAACTCTATAAGAGATATGAGAAGATTAAAGACAATCAAAGTCTGCAGTTCGCGTCGACTCTCCATGGAAATATGCACAAAGTTAAATTTAGGTGAGGTGTTTCTTTGTGTCTGCTTTTGCTATTGAGGTTAAGCTTGTCCTGTACGTTTACCCTTAAGGCCAAGTAATTGGCACCTGTTAGACCAACGTCGTTAAAACTGCTGATAATAAATTATGATAAAATAGTTACAGGGCTATAAACAATGCTAAATCTTGGCCTAATTGGATAAAGTGCTTTTTAACATTGTGTGTTTTAAGTATAAATACAAATGATTATGATACCTTTAAAAAACAGATTTACCAAGTTTTCTAATAAGACAAGGTTTTACAGTAAAGCTGAAGGTGGTTGGCTACAAAAAACTCTTTCCTTTTTCTCCTGTGACTCTGAATGCACTAATCAAGGCATCTCAGCTCAGGGAAAAAGTGTTGCTAGGAGATTAGTTAGAGGTATCAGAGTGCACACTTCCCGGCCCTTCTGTAGGGGAAGTCACAGAAGATGGAGTGGTTGCGTCCTGCCAGCCTCCATTAGCCTGAAAAGGGAAAAACAATTCAATTGATACAATTACGCATATTAATTACACCGTACGCTGAATGCATCCGGGTGGCCAGCCCAGGCTCTGGGAGGAGGTGCTCGGGGAAGGAGATTTTCCTCCACTCCCTCTGGCCATGGCTTTTGGGACGGGGTGCTCGGCGTGGGGTGCGGGAAGCAGGCGCTGCGGGAAGGCGAGCTGGGGACCGGGAGCGGCTCAGCCAGCGCCAGCTGCAGCCAGGACGGGGGGACGGCAGCAGAGGCCATCGTGCTCTGAAGAAGAACATCCCTGCAGCCCACACGGCGGCTTTCTCCCCCGAGAAGGCGAGTCTGGGGCAAGGTGTGTGTAACTCCCGCGCCACCTCTCGCCTCCCGAAGTTCGGAACCGCCCTTCTCCACCCGGCAGAGCTCTCCGCAGAGCCGCTGCACCCTGGGTCTCTGCAAATACGACCCGCCAGCAC
>NW_010398800.1:0-343 GCF_000710305.1 Buceros rhinoceros silvestris
CATGGGCTGGAGCAGGGACAGAGGCGGTATTCCAGGGCCGGGGCTTCGCCTCCCCGCGGGGTGCCCGGCGGTGTTTTGCCTGGTATCGGCCTGTTCTCTCTGCTTGGTGTAGATGAAGGCTGGGGCATATTTTCGTAAATATTTTCAGACTAAGATGAAGCAGCTGATACTGCCGACCCTGCAGCAAGCGTCTGGGAGCTGAGACCTCTTACCCTGTAGAAGAGGGGGATGCTGTCAAAGAGATACGGGTACACAAAGGCCAGGGTGCGGGAAGCCTTGCTGAACCTGGGCCGCTCCACCTCCAGAAACCTCGAGGAGAACAGAGAAGGTATTTCATGTGATC
>NW_010398800.1:598-4426 GCF_000710305.1 Buceros rhinoceros silvestris
AGCCAGCCCGCCCTCCGTGTGCTGTCCAGCTCATTGTGCTCCAGACCCTGCCCCAGCTCCGCTGCCCTTCTCTGGACGTGGAGGGAAGGTGGTTTAACGAAGGAGCTAACGATTCGCCCAGCAGGCTCCTTCCCCCAGACTGACGGGACAGCGAGGCTGGTGATGGCACCTTCTGGAAAAAGCCGTGTCGTTTGGATGAAGAGTTTTTCAGGAATGCTCAGAGTCACCTTTTTCCTTAACCCAAAGGAACTCTGTAGACCTAAAGCTCTGCTGCAGCGGAAACACAGTCAGATCTGCTTGGCCAAAGTGTTGTTCTCCGGGTTTTAATTTTAATCATTTCGTTTGGGGTTTGCTCTGGACCAGGTGCAGACACAGGACGAGATGAATCCCAACAAAAATATCCTGTAAAATTTACTTGTTTCAACTCAACACAGAGTTTTTACGTTTTTATTTCTCCATGTGCAGAAATCTAGTACATTGAACAGATTTTTGAAGGCCTGTCTCCAACTGAAGCAGAACTCTGGCTGCTTCGAGATCAAAGTCTTTGCCAGCCCCTGCGATGTGCTGCAGGACCCAGAGGGATTGTGGAGCTGGATAAAACCGTGGTTTATTTTTTAATGTAGTTTGCCTACAAATAATCTCACCTGATGAGGACTTCCCAAATTCAGAAGTTAAATGACCAAGAGAAAAATGTGCAAGGGTTGGTGTGAATGTTACCGACTCTCCAGTCCTGTCTCCCACACAGAGCCAGTCCAGTCACACCAGTACACAAAGCAAACAAGCTTGGCAATTATTAACAGTGATCTCTGAAGTGATTAGTTCTCACAGACGGTGTTTTTATGCAAATCAAGTTAGTATCGATCAGTGCAATAGTTCTATTAGTTCTCTCTTTTAATGAACTAAATGAATAAACAATTACATTCCAGTGCTTATAAATAGGGACAGAGACCCCGGTCAGCTTTCCAAGGAGAGCTGATTTCAGAAGACTTATTTATCCCATCATATATTTAATGAGCCCTTGTATTGTCACTCAAAAGTGCATCAATTATACCTTGATAGAGGAATTATACACCCGTATGATTATCCAGAACCTCGATAATACTCCCCAGCCATAACCTCTGCGTCATATGTTCCTGTACCTCCTGCCTTAGGTAAATCCAGTGTGATGACCTGCATCGCTGGAGCCACCGGCCGAGCTCCCCCCGCGGCTGCCTCCCCCTCACCCAGACCAGACTGAGACCTCCTGGCTCTCCCCAGGGCTTCCTGCTTCTCCCTGTAAAATCCAGCTGCAGCAGCGAAGGAGAGTGAGGTGCCACAGCTGGAGCACGGGTGAGCAGAGGTCTAACCCTGGAGGTGATGGTTCTGTGTCACCCTGTCAGACTAAGGGTCTGGTGAGCCCAGTGCCCAATTCCAGAATCACCCGGGAGAGGATGCCCTGATGGGGGGACATCGCCCCTAGCAAGGCGTCAAACACCTGTTCTACACAGACCTGGGTTAAACACAAACAGCGCTTGTGAGGGCGTCCACAATGTCTCCTTGCAGGGGAAGGTTTCTTCCTCTGTTTACATTTGATGCCACAAGTGAGGTTAGAGGAGGAGCCTGGATGTGAGTACGGGGCGGAGGGACCAGTGTGGAGGAAGCTCAGCTCTCCCATGGTCTTACTGGACCTAAAAAGAGCTGTTCTGGAGGAACATCCCATGGAGGCTTCTTCTAGAACAGCTCTTCCCAGGTATGATTCAAAATTTAAAACACAGGCAAACTCGAGTTCTCTCTCGATCCCACATCTGTCAGGCACTTAGGTTTAGTTAAGGCTGTGGAACATGGACATCTGAGGTTTTAATCTCCAAAGTAACGGTGAAACCCTTGCTTAGGTAGCCCCTGGGAGAGTGCTCGCTCGAGTCTTTGCCATGGACCCTTGGCTGTCGGTCTTACCTGGTGACAAGGACACCTGTGTCACCACTGACGTTCACTTGCCTCCCTGGTTTCTCTGTAAGGCAGCCCTGGTGAATGCCCTATTGCTGTGGGAAGTATTAGCCCTTACCTTCCCTTTTACAGAAGAAAAGTTACACTTATTTTAGATACGTGGTGGATTAGCAACTCGATTAGAAGCGTTCCGAAATCCGTTCCCAGCTGTAAAGCTCCATGTACAAACACCAGTGCAGTATGTTCCGCTCTTGAGAAAATTCTCATTGAACGTTTTCTCCGGGAGCGCAGGCAATAAGCTCCTCCTCATCCGCACCGTACACCTCTTGTTTGGGGTCTGTCCCACGGAGCAGCATAGATACGATCCCAACCCAAGGCTTAATGCCCGTGAGCTTTGTCTCTCTGCAGCGGCTCTGGCATGAAGCGCAGGGACATGGCGCAGACCCCGATGACAGCCATGCTTACGGCCATGGAGATGCCCATCGAGCTGAGGGTCTGCAGGGAGGAGGGGAGCAGCGGGGTGGGCAGGAGGTGGTCGTGCCGCTCGGCCATGTCCATCATGATGGCCTCCATCTGGAAGTACGTGCCAATGATCCCACAGATGTGGAACACTTGGTGGCTGTGCCCTGCAACGAAGCCAAGTGTGCTCACTGAGGGATGGGGCCAGACTCTGCCCAGTGGTGCCCAGTGACAGGACAAGGGGCAACGGGCCCAAACTGGAACCTGGGCAGTTCCAGCTGGGCAGGAGGAGAAACTTCTCTGGTGTGAGGGTGAGGAGCCCTGGCCCAGGCTGCCCGGAGAAGGGCTGGAGTCTCCTGCTCTGGAGAGATCCCCAACCCGCCTGGACACCCTCCTGGGCACCCTGCTCTGGGGACCTGCTCCAGCAGGGGGTTGGACGGGCTGGGCCCCAGAGGTCCCTGCCAGCCCCACCAGCCTGGGATTGGGGGATTGTGTGTGGTTCTGTGACTGCTGTTATCTTGTGAGTAAAACTAGAGGTGGAATTTCCAGCAGGGAGTATGTCATAACCCCTGGGGGTCATGCAGGCATTGAAGCGCTTGGTTCCTGAAATCAAGGAGACAACAACCCCACCTCACACCTTCGGTGCTTACCGATATAGTCGAAGTGTCCCGGTGCGAGCCTCTCTGGCAGGTGGCTGGCGAAGATGAAGCAAGTGAGGAAGGCAAAGACACTGTGCTTGTAGTGCACCAGGATGGCAGCCTCTGAGCAGCTCTCGACCGCGCACCGGTAGAACTGCAGCAGCAGAGACACATCCACGCAGAGGGACCGGACGAGGGGAAGAGAAGAACAACACAAGTCTAAATGACGCAGCGCCGTTCCCTGAACCCCATAGTCTCTCCAACACCAGGACACATGGGGCAGAACCCAGAGCTGTCACCTCCACCTCATGCAAATCCCAGCCCTGCACCTCCCATCCTGTCCCCCACCCACTCCGTTCCAGTTTAGCAACTGGAAAACTTGCAGCCTTCCAAGGCAGTAACTTTCCAATGCGGGCAAAGTTGGAGCGCGGCGCTTTGAAGTGGAAGGAACCTGCCTGTCAATAGGTGCAGGAAAAAATAACCAGATCTCTTTTCCTGCCAGAGTTTGTTTTCCTTTGAAAAAAATTAAAAGCCTGGCATATTTTCGTAAATATTTTCAGACTAAGATGAAGCAGCTGATACTGCCGACCCTGCAGCAAGCGTCTGGGAGCTGAGACCTCTTACCCTGTAGAAGAGGGGGATGCTGTCAAAGAGATACGGGTACACAAAGGCCAGGGTGCGGGAAGCCTTGCTGAACCTGGGCCGCTCCACCTCCAGAAACCTCGAGGAGAACAGAGAAGGTATTTCATGTGATACAGCACAGCACGTTAGGCCAACACTGAGAGCAGCCCTGTGGAGAAGGAGCTGG
>NW_010398801.1:0-2678 GCF_000710305.1 Buceros rhinoceros silvestris
CTCTTTCGGAAGACCTGCTCGCCCCCGCGCTCCGCACGCTGCCCGCACTCGGGCGGGGGCTGCCAGGCCCTCCTCGCCCTGCCCGGGTAAAGCGACCGAGAGTTTGAGAGAGGCGAAGGAGGGGCAAGAGAGATGAGGAAGAAGAGGGGAGGTGGTTCTGGTGAAGTGGAGCTGCCCGGAACGCCCACATGAGACACTTGGTGGACTGAAGACGTATTGCTTCGGGAGGAACCTGTAGGCAAGAGACAGGCAAAGGAATGCTGAGGGGAACACCAGCTAGTAATAGCGTGTAGCCATTCTTCAACTGCATTTGAAATCTACTAATGCAAAAAAAAAAAGATTAAAATCTTTCTTTATAAATTTATATAACATACATTAATCACCTGCTTTGTCCAACAGACTTCCCATTTCTTTGGTTTGCAGAGCTGATCCAAGATTCAAGGGTTCTTTCCCTCATCTTTAGCTTGTACAGCTCCAAGGAGGAGGAGGAATTCACTCATTTATGGCACTTTGCAGAAATCTAGGCAAGCTCCTCAAAAAGCTTTCTTTGTGCAAGGAGGCAGGAGATAAATAAGTGGCATGTAGCGGCAAATATGCAAATCCTCAGTGTAGTTTTGGAAGCAGGGTGCCGTCTCAGCCTTCCCGGAGTGGTGGAGCAAGCTCCCCTACTTCATCTCCCTGTTCCAAAAGCATATTAAAACACCCAGCTCACTAAGAGTGGCAAGAAGAAACTCCAATGGAAAGAAAGGATAGAGAAGATTAACTTCTCTTTCTCCTCTACAGGGCAGCGTTCCTCCAGGGCCACCTACAGCAGAACTGGGATCTGACTGCTAGGATATCCACACTGTGGTCAGGAATAGGGAGAATTCAGACTGCCAGAGTGGTGTGCTTCTTAATGCAAGGATGTATTTTCCAGATGCTCCTTTTTTTTTTTACACGCATTTTTAGGTGAGACAGGGCAAAAGGAAGAGCAGTGTTCTTGTACAGAGCAAAACTTGCTGTGCCAACAACAGTGGCTGGGCCAAGTTAACAGTCAGCTAACCGAGCCGTTCCTGCTAGTGACTCCCAGGATGGCAGGCTGCCTGCGCTTCAGGGTTATGCCACAGTTCAGACTGCTGCTTGTATATCAGCTCGCACAGACTATCACAAAACTAGCTGAAGGTAGACACAGAATAGATGTCCAGCAGGTTGCAAAGCAAGGACGAAATTCCAAAAGGGATGTAGGAGAGCAAAGGAGAAGGTAAGAAAAGATGCTGTGTGGTTTTTTACTGCCATGGTAGAAAGTAGCTGAGAACAGTTACGGAGAAGTACTACTGTGCTCTTTGTGGAATGAAATAAATAGGAAGATATTTCAAATAGGAAAAGGTGTGACAAAACTGAAGTCAGGCAGCGTCTGAGTACTACCATGATGAATACAGTACAGCCAGACATCACTCTGGTCTTTTAAAGCAAAGCTGTCTGAAGTTTTTGGGACTGGCAGGGAAAACATTACTGTGGAATTGAAAATATAAAAGCTGGTTTTGTGCTGATTTGGAATGAATAACAGAAAACTCAAAAAGAACTATGAAACTCAAATCCCAAAACATTTTATTCTGGAGGATTAAAACAGGACTTCACACTGTAGTAATGTGAAGTATCTGCTGGCTGATGTGGAAACTATATTGCAGGTCTCACCTCAATGGAAATACTCTATCAGAAGATCTCAAGCCCTCTCCAAACCCTCCTGATTCCTGCCCTTTCAAATTTGAGCTTGCGTCTTGGTTCTTCTTCATTTGCACTGGAATTACTAGAGATGTCAAAAGAGTTGCTCCTGAGATCACAATCTCTTTAGAGGGATTTAGGAAGCCCATAAACCGAGGAATGCCAGGAAATTAATCAGCAAGCAATTAAGCCCTGAATAAGCATATCTTCTGAGGAGGGGTCAAGGCAAGGATAACTTTTAGCAATATTTGCAGAAATAGTAGATGTCAAGATGAGGAAGCAGGGGAATGAAAAAGCACAAGATTTCTCAACCCTCCTCACAAAATAAATGTTTGTGTTAAAAAGACTGAGAACAGAGTTCAAAAGTATTGGACAAAGAAGAACTTACCCAGAAGGAGCCTATCAGGTTATGAAGCTGGTAGCATCTGAGAGAGTCAAAGCAGGCAGATACAGAAGCTTCAGTGTGGGCGTTGATGGAAATGCAGTCTGATTTACATCTGTGGATCAGAGAGAAAATTCCTGGTTTGTTAGTCACGGTGTTAGACACTAGTCATAGAGCCTTAAACTGGACTTCATACATTTAAAGAGCTTTGGCTTACCAAAACACACCACACTCAGTCGGAGAGAAATCAGTTGGTTTTCCAGATGTCTTAGAGGTTTAAGAGATTTTCTTGAATGGTTACAATATTTGGGATGTTGTGTGAGACTTTTTTTCTTCCATCCCATTTTTTTTGTTTTCAGACACAGCAGCTCTTTACTTCATGCTGCAACGTAGAGAAATACCTCTAAGAATTTAAACCACCTTATCTGAATTCCCTGAATTTGTGGTGTTTGTCCTGGGGACATTTGCAACACTCCGGCAATGTGTGCATTTGCTCCTGCTGGTAAGTCCTCTCAACCCTCACCTAATTTCTGTCTTTGGGAGCAGACAGCTTAATATTTCTGATAGGAGGTTGTATATAGTAGCAGCAGCCACA
>NW_010398802.1:0-25831 GCF_000710305.1 Buceros rhinoceros silvestris
CCCCTCGCCTCTTTCGTTGACATGTCAAGTGTTGATAACCTGGAAGTGAGGCGGCGAGCTATTTCATTATCCTTAGGTGGAAGAGCAGCGTGTCCTCAAAGTGACAAGTGACTTCTGGCAGGATCGCTTAGCGAGCTTCTGAAAGCGAGTAGAAAACCGTAGCGGACGTGTTCACGTTTACCACGGTATTCATTAAACTACCGGCAGTATTTTCCTTGCAGTTCTGTCAGCGGTGAAGGGAAAAAAAAAAAGAAAACCAGGAACTTTTTTCTCCTTGAACTGGTGATATGTGTTCGATTCCCTTGTAGGTTGAGTGAAAGCAAGAGGTGTTTCTGAAACTTTTAAATAGTGATAATAATAATAACAATATGAAACCTAAATTACAGATTTGTAGGTGGCTTCCCAAGCTTGTGTTATGGGTCGGAAACCCTGCGTGCTGCTTCTGTGAACCAGTGTTGGGTTTTTTTGGTTTGTTTTTTTTGAGGGGGGAAAATCCTCTCCTCTGTACTGTAGTTCACTTAAGAGATGAGGATGTTTCACAGTATCTCTTCAAAGAGGAAAAGTAGAAACCCCACCCTGAACTCCCAAGCAAGAGCTGGAATGCACATTTCTATTTTTGTGTTGGAGAAATGCTTGAAATGGGGGATAGATAAACTGTGCTCAGAAGAATGTCAGATCTCTGTGATGAAGTACCCATGATTTTTCTTTTCTGTATCTCGAACAGTTTAAAGCTAGAATGTGAAAAACTGGCCAGTGAGAAGACAGAGATGCAGCGACATTATGTCATGGTAAGCAAGCTGCATAACAAATCCAAAATGTCTATTAGCTTGGTATAGTGAGACCGAAATACATTTGTTTTGCTGGAGGCAAACAACAAGATTATAGTCGTGCTGCTGCTGTTGTTGAGGTTTCATCAGTGCTTCCCTTACAAATCCTTAGTTTCAGAGGTTTATAACTTGTTTGCAGCAGTTATTTTCCGCACAAAACCTGCTTTTTACCCTTTTAATCTGTTGGGGATATTTCTTCCAAATGCTAGCTGTTTACTTCTCAGCCCTTTAAAGCCATGTACAACTTCTGTAGTGTACCTGGGGATGGTGTTTTCGCTTTTGCTGACTTCTCCTGAATGATCATATCTCTGTAAAATGGTTTGGGAGAATATTTTTTTTCTGCCGTGAGAGTGTGCCAAAATGGTACATGTATGCTTAGGAACCCAAAGCCTACTTCCTCGAAGAACTGTTGCACCTGGACAGCTTGTTCACTGTTTTGCCAAATTAAGAATGGCAGGGATC
Source organism: Buceros rhinoceros silvestris (assembly GCF_000710305.1). Lineage (NCBI taxonomy): Eukaryota > Metazoa > Chordata > Aves > Bucerotiformes > Bucerotidae > Buceros > Buceros rhinoceros. The sequence goes on from NW_010398802.1 coordinate 1,290, forward strand.
TCAGCTGTGAAAGGGATTTCCTCAACGGTTGTGGTCTGCCTGGTTAAATAATGTGCATGGGAAGACATCTCTAAATATGTAATGTCATGATGGATCATGAGAAACCCAGAGGAGCTCTTGTTAACTGTTTTCCTGTACGCCTGTGAAGAATTAGCTGTTTTCCATGTGTACGTGGCAAATAATTCTCTTGTAGTTACAAAAAAACCTAAATAATCGTGAAAAATCCTTAACCAAGAACACAAGCAGATATTGAGGCTCGCAGTTGTCTCTTTTGTGCCTGATACGCCTAGGTCTTGGAGGTTGCTTGGTACCAGCGTTACACACTGAAATGAGCTGCCTGCAATACTTGGCCACGACAGAACATACTTAGATTGGTGTGTCTGCTTTGGTTCTGAATTTCCATGCTCTTCCATTTTTTGCATCTCTGCAATTTAATTGTAGCTTCTTTGTGTTTTTAATTTAAAATATTGAATAACTGGTCTGTTAGACATTGCTGATTTATGTGTGTCTGGCTTCAAGCACTTCAGGTTTTTTGTTTTTTTTTTTTTGGCACCTTTTGAGCATTTTCTGAGTGGCTTTTTTGCTGCTTCTAATCTTTGACTCTGGTTCTGATTACTTTTTATGATTTTTTTCTTGTTGTTGTCTGTTTTTCCCCTTGTTTTATGACTGTTCTTGTAAATTGGGCATGAAGCAATGTAGGTAAAGCAAAAAAGGAAAAAATAAAAGATTGCTGTAAAATACTCTTTCGAATTCCAGGAGCGCTTCAAGGCCAATAAATGTTTTTAGGTCATAGTTTTCACAATTGCAAGGTTTAACAGAGTAATTTTCTTCTTTCTTAGTATTACGAGATGTCCTATGGGCTGAATATAGAGATGCATAAACAGGTAGGTGGATAATTTGTTTTATGTAAGAGTGCTCTGTATGATTTCTCCCATCAGTCTTAAACCAGATGTGTATTCTGCGTGACTTGCTTTAATTGCATGCTTGAGCGCATTGGAATTTTTTTTTTTTTTGGTACTTAACCCGTCCCTGAAACTTCCATCTTGTCTGTGGTACCTGGGGGCTCTGCGTAGTTAACATCTTGACGACCAGTTGTGCGTTGTTCGGTTGACTTTCCATATGCCATCTCCGCACATGCAAGCAGTTCTGTGCTGCATGAGGCGAGTGTATGTGAGCAGGGGTGGGTGTGTGGGTTGTACCTTCAGATCTGTCTGACCTTGAACCTCTGGGCTTTACTTTTCGGGATGATAGCTACATCACGGGTGCACACTAGATGCTGAGATAACTTGTATTCGCGTGTGGAAAAGACCGTCTCTTTGCTTAACCTGGCCTGATTGAAGCTGGAGCTGTGAAACCCGTCGATGCACAGCCATGTTCCTGTTTCCCTTGGGCTGTTTGCTTGGACTTTTGTCCAAAACAAGTGCCTGAGCAGCTCAAACAGGAAAGAGTAAATGAGCTTTCTGTGAGGATGTTAGCATGGTCGGTTTTGTGCCTTGAAGTCTAGCACTTAGGCCAAGATTAGCAGGAGATTAGTCAGATGGAGCATGGTGGTGTAAATCAAAGTTTCTTATTCGGTAATGTGTATTTTTAACCTTCTCTAGAGGAGAATGAATTAAACATCTGACCTCTTTTCCAGTGAGGGAACATTTTTATATGGTGGAATTTAATACTGACAACTCATTTTAGCAAATGGTTGAGCAATTCACCGGCATTGCTGGGGAGTGTAAACTGCAGAAATACAGAAATGGTTGGATGGGAGAAGGAAGACCATCTGAAAATTGTTCGTATGCATTTTTGTTCAAAGGTAGGGATTTGGAACTTCTCTGGGTCATGGAAACAGAATTTTTTTATCTCGTTGAGAGCAGACATACAAGTCAAATATTTTTTCATGTTATTTATTATAGTTTGTATTCCATTAACATCTCAGTGCCACAGGGCTGATGAGGGCCATTTGTGCTAGATGGCATACAAATATGAAGACGGTGGGACTTCCTGCATCAAAGCACTTTGCAATCTGCAGCTCCAAATTTATGAGGCTTTGCATATACATATTATGTAGACCTGTTGAAATCGGCTATGCTCCTCAAAGGTACCATGAAGACTCAACAAGTGCGTTTAACAAACGGTTGAGGAAAAGGCTGTGATTGCAGCTAATCGGATTGTACCTACGTGGTGACTGTCTGGACCTGATTCAGGTCACAGGTGCTGGTAACCCAACCAACCAACCAAAAAAAACCCCCATCAATAAAGTAGTAGATATAGAAACAAGTCACAAAAACCGCGGTCCTTACAGGCGAACTATGCAGCAAGTTCTTAAAGGTGTTTGAAAACAAGTGTTACAGTCAAACTTGTTTCTATTTCTAGTTACCCTGCTTTTACAGCAATTAGTTGTATATAGACTTACACTGACTGCGCAGAATTCGGTGGGACGAAATCAGCTTGCAGGCGTAATGTGTAATTAAATCGTTTTAATCGAGGAAAAAAACACCACAGTAAAAGCCCTTTCAGCTTCTAATTTCTAAATGCTTAAAAAATGGTGTACAGTTACGGCGCTGGAGTCATCAGTGATATTCTGGAGAAATTAAACACTTAGTTACAACGAAGTGTGGGGATTACAAATGACTGGGTTTTAATTAAACACCTTTTTCCATTACTCTTCAGTCTGTTCAAATTAGTAGTTTAAGTATCATACTCCCATGCAAAACACTTAAATATTTTGTCAGGTGTTGATTCAAATTAGCTGTGGCTAAGAAACTTATTCACTGTCATTCTTAAATCTGATACCAATTTCATATCTCTCAGGTCTCCCCTTCTGTTGCCACAACATTATTTTTTTTTTTCCTTTCTCCTCTTGCTTTAGCAACTGCAAAATATTTCCCGTCTTGCTCTACGCTCACAGCATTAGAGTCCGGTTTGGTGTATGACTTAGATAGCATTGATTGCTCTATTTGATGCGTGCAAAGCTTTTTTATTCTTCCACCTTAAATTTCCTTCTCTTCCTCTCCCAACTTTGAGTTTTACTTGGCTGAAATTGAACGATTCACCCTTTTTTTTTTTTTCTCCTCCCCCCTCCTCCCCGCTTTCTAAATTCAATCATATAAAAAATCCTGAGGGCAGTTTATCACATTATGAAATACAGACAGCCCTGCAAACCACCTACTTATTGTATTTTCTTTCTTTTTTTTCACTTTAGTACAGGGGCATATCTGTCTTTATTTGTTTTTCTGGGCAGACAGCCTTGGTTCCTCCCAGGTTCTTTTCCAGATCTGCTCGCTGGATGCCCTTGTAATGGAAAGCAGGCAATAATGCAGTGAAGTTGCCCTTCGGCGTAATTGGGCCCAGTTCTCAAGATCAGGTTAGGCTTATTCACTTATTAGATTTGCGTCTCTGAGGGTTCAAGAGCAGGACTCCCTGGAGTCCTTGGAAGTACCCTGGTAATTGGTGGCCCTGATATTTGAAACCTTTGTGTATTTTTCTGTTAAAGCTTCTGTTCTTCTTGGCTGCTCCCAGCCACAGAGTATTTATTTTTAGAGAAATTTTTCACTGGAACAGAAGATGATGGCTGTGATGGAGTCATGACTCTGTGACTTAGCAAATTGATAAAAGGATAAACGCGCAGGGAGCAGCGGTAGTTGAGTGTGCCTGCGTGTCTGGGGGGAGGAGAGGGGGAAAGAGCATCTCTTTTCCCACCCCTTGTGTGATGCTCATCATCAGTCATCCTGTGTTGATTTTGATAGAAGACTATTAAAGTGAAACCTATGGGGAATTTGTCATTCTGAAAGGAAAGCTAATGTAATTAGTACCAATTAAAGTACATTTAGTAAATTGGATTTAATCTTAATTAAGCCTGCATAATGTTGCCAATTTTTAACAATTATGTTTGAGAACATAATTAATTTAAATTTTGGTAACTGAGTAAATAGCATTAGACTGGTAGAATTAGTCATTTGTATGTTTTTTTAAAGACAAGTGTGGGGTATGTTGTGACGTGGTGTTATAGCCTGAAATACTAAACTAATTTTTGTTAGTCTGTATTAGGATCAATAGCTTTAAAATAGACACATTCTGGGAAAAAAGAAAAATCATTGAGTTGGATATTTTTGGGTCACAGTATGAATAGGTATTTCCCTGTAGTTCTAAATTGCAATATTAGCATAAATAGGAATGTTAGAGTGGTCTGAAGATGCCCATTTCTTATTAAGTTGGTTTTTTTAGTATTTGAGAGGCTCAGCTGATAGCTTATGAATGGTTGATATGCCACTCTGTGTTTCTAATATACTGTTGCTACTTGGTGGTGGTCATTTGGTTTAATTTCTGAAATTAGGCTGTTTTAATGTTATGGTAAACAGTTTATTTAAATCACTGTAATCAAACATGCTGGCTGAAGGTTTTAATTCAGAATTGTAATTACCACTTAAAGTAAGTGTCTGTGTTTGGCTACAGACAACAGATATTTGTGAATGGGACTGATGGAAAGCCTAAATAGGATACAGCATTCACTTTTTACTTCAATGGTGGTGTTTTGGAGGTGGCAGTATGTAAATTCTGAATTGCTCTTTTTGGTTAGACCCCCATCTGAACTAATTCACATGCTGGATGGTTGGATTTCAGCATTTTTATGAGAAAATTCAGGTCTTTTAAGGAGCTAGGTATTAAAAAATAAATGAAATTACTTTTTAAGATCACAGTAAAAAAAAAAAAATCAGTCCAATCCATGTAAATTTTATTACAAGACCTGGGCAACAACCATTTGAGTGCTGCTAAAATATTAATTGGGTAGAAATGAAAGGGCTCTGCTGGCTGATAGGATATCATAATCATAGCTGCAGTAGTCGATGGTAAATGATGATAAATGGCATTAGGAACCTTTTAGCAAACTGTAATAACTATGAGGAGGGAAGCAGTATGGATTTGCATTATATCTGATACCCTCTAGTACCAAGTGGATTGCCAATACTGCTTGTTTAGCATTTTCTAAGGGCAATAGGATATTGATTTCTGACTTACAAGGAACGGCTCTATTTTCACCATTGAAAAGTATTGCAGGTTGTTAAGAAAGAATTGACTTGAAGAGGCCTGACTGCTGCCCATCATGGAGCAAATAAAGCAAAACTGCCGAAGCATGGTGGAGCAGCGAGATGGGGCCCTCAGCAATTTGTTGCTATTAATTTACCATGCTCGACAGCAAATCAATTGGCATCTACTTCATCTGCTGGAGAAAATGCTGTCCAGGGCAGATAAAAGGTCCTGCGCGGTACGGGGAATAGACTGGATTGGCCAAACTGAGGCTGCAGTTAATGTGTAAATAAGTGAAATCAAGGCCACTGTTGCCGAGAAAGCTGTTTTTAATTAGGTTGGGGCTTTACGGTGAGCTATTTAAGAAAGTAGTATGGAGAGTAAGGAGAGATTTATTGCTGTCTGGGTTAATATATGGGCTGTATGACATTCCAGCCTTGAGCCTGCTCGCTTCTTAAGCCTTATTTTGGTAAAGGGGTAAAGATGGGAATGGTTTTGTTTAATGTAGGGCAAAGTTTTGGCTGTTCCATTTTCATGGCCACAGAACGCATGTTTCACAGAGAAGTGGTTTGTAGATGCGCTACCTGTGTAACAGAAAAATACTCTTTTTTTTTTTTACGTTTTTTTTTTAATGGTCTGGGCTTGGTGTGAATCCACGTGTGTGCATGTGTGCATGTTTGTTTTTTTTGTAGCACATTTGGTAGTTGAGTCTACACTGACTTCCATCTGAAGAATAGCTGGAGGGGCAGCTAAAATTACACTGGCTGAATTTATTCTCCATTATAAACAGTAGGAAAGATTTAATAGATATACAGGTAGTAGGTAGTCAGAACTGAACTGGAAAACTTCAAAATGAGAGAGATTAGAAGTGAAATTTTGAAGACTGCAGCTCACACAGGGCTATTACGGAGGAAGAGAAAAACAAGTGGCTTTTCCATCAAAGTTGCAAAATGTAAAAAATAGGCTGTCAAATCAGTTTGACAACTGAAGCTTGTTTGTCCCAGTTTTAGGTTATTTAGCCTCTGAAGCCAGCAGAAAAACTTGGAAGCTTGTGAAAAGTTAGAAAATCTATTATGCTGCAGTTAAACCAGAAACCTTCTACTTGGTAGTAACTGCTAAGTTCTGAAACAAGGTTCTGTGCTTTCTCTCCTCATGATACAGGTGTTAGACAGCCTTTCTGAGGAGAGGTCCTGTTAAGTTCGTTGTCGCCACTTAATGTTGAAACAACCTTTACCCCCCACAACTGCAAAATAACATGCACAAGGACAAGAACTTCATTTCACCCTGTTTTTGCTGTTCATAACAAAGTGTCGTTTTTCCCCATTTTTTTTGGCATTTCAGACAGATGCTTAAGACACAGGAAGTAGCGCAAAACATGTTGAGCAAACTTAAGAGCTATGCTCTGTTTTTACTGGCGAAAGGCTGTGCTCTGTGGTGCTTAAACGTAAAAGCACTGTTTCTGAAAGACGGTAATTGCTATGATGCTGCCTCACTGTCCCTGTTAGTTTATGGGCCTGCTCCTAATTACAGAGGGGGCCAGCACTGACCCTGTGGTTTGGGACGACTAACACCTTCTTGCAATTTCTATTTTTTTTTTAAATGCAAGAAACTCCATCACCTTTGCTGTTTGCAGTAAGGAACACTGCTCAGGCGAGAACTCTCAGGCCCTTTTGGGCAGTGGTGGAGGAGAGGGGAGACAGAGGAGGAGGCATCCCTCCACTGGCACCACAGTGGCTCTCTGTGTGAGCCAGCACGGCTGGAAATACAACTCCAGTGTAAGGCTTCTGCAGAACAGTCAGAACGTAATACCTGCCGGGAGAGAGAAGCTGCATCACCATCTTGTACATAATGACTTTTTTGTGCAGTGACATGTGCCTTCCTTTTGGGGGCAAAAAGGAGGTGCTGAGGTCGTTCAGCGCAGAAAAAAACATTAATTAGCAGGTAGGTTTCAAACTGAGGTATTGGGATGCTGGGAAGCCCAAGCTTTACAGTGGTTGGGTAAGCTTGATCCTGCCCCATTGTGTATGTGCATTGTAGTGTAGGTTTTAGTTACACACTCACTGTTCACATTACCAGTTTTCCTAGAGGATGTCTTTCAGTGCACAAAATGGACATTGGGAAAGTAGAGTTAAGACTGCAGGGGTGATTGTAAATTGCCGGAAGATGTTTGGCTTGAAAATGTTTAGCTGCTTGGTTCGACAGCATCAGGATTCAGGCATGTGAAATAATTGAGGTTGTAAGCTCTTTGAGGCAGGGGTTCTGGTTTTGGTGAAGAGGATGCTCGCCCAGATCAATCACAGTGAATGCTATGGACTCTGCTTTAAAGCTGGGAAGCAGATTTTATGACTCTTAACACCAAGACTGTCAAAGATTGACAATTCAGAGTTACCAGTTTGGTCCTAGGGGGTTTTTTGTTTGTTTTTTTTTAATGATAATTTGAGGTGGGCTTTTGTTGCTGTTGTTCCTGCCCTTTGGGTCCTCCTCTGCCAAAGATGGACAATTCAGAGTTACCAGTTTGGTCCTAGGTGGGTTTTTTGTTTGTTTTTTTTTAATGATAAATACGATGTTCTCCTTGTGGATGTAACTGAGAACTGTGTTTATCACAGAGGTGGGCCAGGTTGTGAACACTGCAATTATAATTGTCACAGAAGTAACTTCTTTTGCTGCCTACAGATTGAGCACATCTGCTGCCACTGACTTGCAGAAAACCTATTTAGCCACAAGGCGCAGCAGGAGCAGAACAAGGATGGTAGTGTGAGACACAAGGTGTATAAACCGATGCTTGCATTAACTAACAGATGACAATATGCTTGAAGCTGAACCTATCTATACTCAAGAAATGCTATTCTGTGAAAAAAAGTTGAATGTTTGAGTTAAAAATTAATCTTTATTATAAACTACAGAATTCTGAAGTGGTTTTAAGAATACTCCCTGTTTATGTGAATATTTTTACATTGTCTTGGTTCAAGTTCTTGAAGTACTTCTGTAAATTTTTTCCCTTGATATTGTATATCCTAGTAGTGGCACAGACTCTTTAGTTCAGTGAATTGGGAAGCATTTTGACACCATGTCAAAAGCAGGTGTCCATAACTTTTTTTAAATAATTTTTTAAAAGTATAACTGAAATATGTCACAAATAGCTAACAGGACTCCAAACAGCGCTGTCTTGCTGGTGTGGATGGGCGCAGGGACAGGTATGTAATGCTCTGGTATTGAACACTGGGTGTTATGGCTAGAACATTTAAATTTGCAAATGTCAGGCAAGTGAAACTTACAGTCACTCAGTAAACTTGAATTCATCTTTTTATGGTTATGTGTTTGTATGGTATGCTGTATTGCCAACTCCAAATAATAAATCATGCCAGTCCCCAGAAAATCTTGAGATTGGTTTAAAATTAATCTTCAGATAAAAATAATAAATTTGGGCTCTTTTTAGTTCCCTTATATTTTTTTATTTTTATTCCCTTATAATTTTTATTTATTTAGTTTCCTTTATAATTTTTATTCTTAGTTTTGACTCCAGTATTCTTCCGTAATTGTTTTTTGCAAGTAAGGAGTAAAACATCTCAAAAAGTCAAGGGAGGCAGGTACGAGATACATCTGGCAGCTTTTGTCACAATTTCCTGTTCTTGGAAAATGGGTGAGGTGCACTCTCCTAAGAAACAATAATATCACATTAAAAATATATACATATTTGTTCTGGAACTGCTTGTTAAGTTTTGTTGGATTATATACCATAAGACGACACAGATATGCGGTGGTAATTCGCCTTTCTGTGTTAGAAGGATAGGAAACGCAGGACATAGTTTTGAGTGGAGGTCTTCTAACTTGGTCTCCTTTGTAGTCTACTTAAATGATTCTTTGCAGGATCTTACACTGCCAGAAGTTTCTGAAATTTGCTGGATGAGATTCAACTTTTTTAAAGGAGAAAAGCCTTTCACTGTTATGTTTGGGATGTAACATCGGCAGTGAGAATGCGTGCTTTCCTTTTTTCTTGTGCTTGCTTAATAACCTTAGCAGAACATCTCACAGTTGAGCACAAGTCAAAATCTGTCTCCTTCATGGTGTAAGGAATCTGCATAGCAATAGGTCTTCCACTAGATTTTGTTTGGCATGTGTTCTGTTGAACTGTGCACACATCGTGTATGATCATTGAGAGCATTTAATTTTTAAAAATGCTTTTCTCCTCTGTGATACAACAAACTTATCGTGTATTTATTCCGTCTGCTTACTTGTGTGGCTTCTCTTAAGAGTCTTCGTTTGGAGGATTTGCGAACTCAGGAAACGCCCTCTGCTCCTGTCCCGGCTTACCCCAGAGGGAAATGATTGCCCTGGGACCCATCCTAGCCAGTGATGGATTTGCACTATATAGAGGGCGTGGTGAGGCTGCTGCTAAGACATCATCTGGATTTCAATTACAGACGTAGCCAGTGATGCAGATTTACTATGGCAGAACAGTACTTCAGAAAGTCTTTTCGACTTTGAAGCCAAAATCATCAAATAAAAGCACAGTAGGGCCCACACATGCTCTCTGGAAATACTTAATAAAACGTTGTGGTCCTTGTAGTCAGTGACAGCAAAGGCTATTGAAATTTAACACTGACAATTTTATACCCAAGAACAACAGCAAAGCAGTCTAGCCTGGGTCTGTTGTGTCCTTAAGGCAGAGATCTTCCTCAAAACTCATTATGGGATGTCCTTGGGATTACAACAGGCTCAGTGTGGTATGAGGCAGGTCGCCTGAAACCCGCTCAGCTGGCACAGTGATATGGTCCTCAGGTCTTCCCTTGCAGCAGCTGGGAACAGGCTTGCGTGATGGTGCACAGACCTCAGCGTTCGGGAAGTCTGGGTTGCAGGATATGCTTGTTGACAGTTGCTCAATGGCTGAAGCCGTAATTTGCCGCATTAATGTGTCAGCATTATTTAAGATTAATCATAAGGCAAATTGAAATGAGTTTTTAGTTGGGGGTTGAGGGAGAAGAAGGCATTTTGATCAGCCATGGGTTTATTTCTCGTATCTCTTTGCTTCTTGGGAGGAGAGCTATAACTTTGTTTTTGCTCATAACGCAGGTAGCTAACTGAGAGCTTCCGGGTGAAAATGTTTGGATATCCAGCTGATCTGTCTATCTTAGTAACTTCTCTTTGGTGGTCAACCAATTACTCCTAGTTAGCATTTGATGCAAATTTTACCTTTGAAAATGACAAGGGAAGTGGAGCAATTGCTGGGGAAAGTTTTCATCTTGGACAGCCACTTTTTCCCATTTCTAACCTTTCACGGGGATGAGTAAGGAGTTTTCAGCATGCCTCATAGCTGAAACACATCTGGAGTTTGTTTTAAAAACAGAGTTGCTTTACTGTTATGCTTTACTGTAGATGAATGCAAGGAAACACAATAGTGCAGCACAGCTAAGGCTTGGGGAAGGGGGCACACTTGGACCTGGCAGTGTTAGTCCACATGTTTTCATGAAAGCTGCTTCAGTGAGGGCTGTGCAGGACCAGGATTCTGTCACAAGCTCCATCAGTGTCTCTGACCAGCTTCCTGTCTGCCTGGGAGATCCTGCGTTGGGTTTGATGTGAGAAGTAGCCAGTGTCAGTGTGGACTCTCTGTGGGCATTTGAGTCCAGCAGCTGAGCAAGGTGATGTTGTGCTAGGCTCTGAGAGGGATATGGGGCTCTGCTGGATTTTTATGGCAGCTGCAGGGTGAAGGGTTGTGAATTGGGTACTCATCCTTCGTGAAGCACTGTGGGTTTGCAGAAAAGAGTCAGTATCTGTTCTGTTTCCTGCTCTGGGTGCCTGTGTGTGCCTACCCAGGGGCTTGGCAGTCTCAGATCTGGGGGAAGAGGCCACTTTTAACTTAAAGCATGTAACAAATTACCAGCTGTGGTTTCTCTTGACTGTGAGCTTGTACTCTGTAGGACTTTATGAAAGTCTCTGTGATAGTTCTGTCTCCCTCTCTGAAATGGTGGGGAGTGATCTAAGATTTAATTTGTTCGTGTCCATTATTAGATGAGAAGCTCTAGAGGATCACAGAATATTGAATGAATATGTATTTGCTGTGGAGGGAAAAGGAGTCCTTCCAAACCTCTGTGTGTTTTGTAACGAGGTCCAGCAGTGCCTTAACTGCTGTGGGATTTCCTTTGTTCTTACGCTCCAGAAGATTACCAGGAGATAACAATAAAGACACTTGAGTTGTCCTTCTCCTGCTACTCTGTTAATTGTGTTTGGATATAAAAGTTGGATATAGGGCGGGGGCTGCTCTTGTGGTAACATTTGGAGAAGGAAAGCAAAGAGAAAAAGGCCAAAGCTGGCCATAATGCTTCTGCTGGATTTTTAGTTCAAGGCAGGAGGCGGAAAACAAGGAACGATTGGAGTAAACTCATTAATTGGTTTTCTTCTCACGTCTCCTATTTCCTTGCAGTACCATTCACTCCGTATGACAACCATCCACTTTCACAGTGCCCCCTTTGAAAGATGGCACTGTGCTGATGTGTAAGAGAAAGTCAGCTACAACACCACTACTGTCTGCTTTCTGTAATTTTATAAAGCATGTGGCTAGAGACAAAGTAGGTCCCTCTTCTTAAAATATCAGTCCATAGTGTTTTAGTATCACAAGAAGCTTTGAAAGACTTTGTGCATAAAATACACCGCGTATGTTCATGTCACTGTGTTAACAAAGGATGGATTGTGTATTCTTATAATCAATTTAACCAGTAGGCTTTCTGTCCTAGTAGCAGAAGGCTGTTGAATTCTGAGCACATTGCTTATTTACAATTTTTATCAGTACTTCTTAATTTCTGAGGAAAGACTGTATGTTTTCTTTCTCAGTCTTATGCTGAACAAAACGGCAACAACAGCAGAATCCAAGCACTGATGACAGTTTCTTGCTTATCTGTTAACTTGAAAACTTTTTTGGTGGAAGAGACACTGACTTCTCCAAACTTCAAAGAACTTTTTATGACAGTTACTTTTTATGGTTTTGTCCATATGTAAGCATGGAGGTCTTACTCTTGAAAAGTAAATTGTGTAAAGCTCTCAGTTTAATATCTGTTACTTGAAAACTTTTTTGGTGGAAGAGACACTGACTTCTCCAAACTTCAAAGAACTTTTTATGACAGTTACTTTTTATGGTTTTGTCCATATGTAAGCATGGAGGTCTTACTCTTGAAAAGTAAATTGTGTAAAGCTCTCAGTTTAATTTATTTAAGAGTGATGTCCTGATTCCTTTACATCTCTTTGCATCCATGCCCTTCTAGGGATGACTTGTTAAGGAAAACAAAGGTAATAATGTTTCTAACATGGGCAAGATGAAGAGAAGGACATTTTCTGTGTATCTCTACAAGACCATTCTTTTCCCCCTCACAACATTCCTGGTTTATCTCTACAGACTGGTGACAGAAAAACGTGCATCGTGTTTCACTTGTTGACAGCATAAGAAAAAATCTTACAATTCTGTGCCTGTGGCATCCTGGAAATTTCTGGGGAATGGTTTGTTTCTGGCATTTTTTCTTAAACCTTATTTGACTGAGATTGACAGTTGTTCTTAGGTTTGATGATGTAGGTAGAGATGTAAAGAGCAGCAGCACCCCAACACTCTACAAGAAGAGAGCCCCCATGAGCATACATGTGGGGTGGCTGGTTTTTTTTTTTCCTCAGGTCATAGATTTCAGCTTGAAGATGTGTTTGCAGCCTTGCAGCCATGCGTACAAGATGCTTTTCGAATTAGCAGCTTTGCTGTTACCTCTTTAAAAACCTACCTCTCTAGAAAGACTTAGCATTTTCCTTTGCAGATACAAACCGCCAGTTTCTTTGGTATGCAGCTTTTTTTTTTTCTCAGATATGCCTCCAGCCAAAGGGACATAGAGGCATTGTGAAGGTACAAAATGATGATATTTTGTTATTTACTTAGCTCTGTTTCCTGCCTGGAATTCAGGTGTGTATTTCTTCTAAAGCATTGATTTTTAACAAATCTTTTTTTGCGGGTGAGAAGACTCCTGGGATAATCTTAGTTTACACATTTTCAGAGAAAAATGCCGCTATGTGTGTATGCACTCTATTAAGGGTCCTGAGGTTTGTTTAAGCCCGTGACAACCTGGAGAGGCTGAAAATCTGTAGGCACAGGGAATACCTCTCTGTATTAATGTGAAGCGAAGCAGAAAGCTCCCAGGTAGATGAGATGCAGCCGCCAGGGTCTGGGGCTTGGCACACGAATGTTTCTGGACTGTGCTGTCAGAGGCTTCCTGTGAGACCTCGATCAAGCTGTTTTGACTCCTGTCTTCAGCAAGACAGGAGCGATGCTGCAGATGCTTTTGTAGAACCAGGCTGCAGGGCCAGCTAACAAGAGTACAGTGGTGCTTGTGGTGTGCAGAGTGAGATACATCATCCAGCATGAGGCAAAGAAATCCAGCACGGTTGGAGGGTAGCTCATAGTGAAATGTTGAGATCATGGGTGTGTCTTAAGTCTCTTACTGCTTGAAGGCTGAGGCATTAAAGTTGGTGCTGCCAGGACATGCTGCTGTGGCTTGGCAGTCTCAAAATTGCATTTTGAAGTGTGGCACTTAAAGTGTAAGCATACTATGGATTTTTCCTAAACAAAAAAATGAACAAAAATGCTGTAGAGGCAACACTTTTTCCATCTTAGTTCAGCTGCTTTTCTGTCTGCTCTGAGACCCACGTTTCTTCTCTTCCAAGAGAATGACCAGAATATCCAGCAGAAAGCTGTATTGCATGAGATACTTAATGGTTCAGTAGAGCTGAAAGAGGAGAGACGCGTGCTGTGCTGTTGCCCTGGAAAGAGTCTGGCCAGCTGGAAGGTGGTGTGCTGGGTTCCAGTCCTTGCCCCAAACCCATTACATGATTTAGTCCATAGTGGTTTTTCAGGTACAGTGATTTTGAGCAGGAAATAGGAAAGGGACTTACCTTCTCCAGTGGAAGAATTGGGAGAATTTTCTTCCCAGGGTTCACAGTAGCCTAGTAGACAAGGTGTTCTTCTAGGAGGTGGGAAGAAAGAATTGAAGTCATGTATAATGCTCTAATTAAACTGAGCAGTTACATAGAAGTCTTACCTGTTTTCCACTCTTTTTTTTTTTTTTTTTAAATTGTGCTGGTGGTATGTTTTATGTGGAAATAATTCTGGCAGTGGTTCTCAGCTCCCTGGGGGACATGGGTGGAGAAGCATTGAGTTGGGGGAAGGTGCAGGGGGAGGGTGTGGGCAGGGCTTAATTGTAAGCTGGATGCCGAAGAGCTTGGTCTTGTCAAGCTGAAGACTGTTCTGAGTACATCTGGAAAGGGGACTCAGCAGGGTTAATGGGAAGCCTCAGTGCTGGAGATGGAGACTCTTATGGTGACGCTTTTGGCAATGTCAGCACTGCATTGTTCGGAGTGCGGAGGCAACAGAGTGAAGGCTGCAGTTTAGTATTTTCATGCCTAAGTTCTTGTGGTGCGCTAGCCCTTGTATTTGATGTGCCTTTTTTTTTCTTTTAAGATACAAAGGTATCCCCCTGTGCTTAGGAATTCTCGAAAATCTTCTTCAGCATTTTTCTGTTGCTGACTTTCTGCCTAAATTACATGTTGAGTCTGCTTGAGCATTTTTGAAAATCCCATTACATACCTTCTGGACACTTCACCTCTGGCTTTCGTTGCTTTGGTTGGTGGGAAGTGGAAGTAATACTATTTCCTGAAGCATAACTCTTACCACAGAGGAGTTTTTGGAGAGCAATGTGTTAACAAATGGGAAGTGAGATATTATTACATGGAGTCATTTAGAAGCGGCTGTGTTTATTTCTCTAGATTGTAAGACACTAGGGGCAGAGGGCTTTTTCCCGAGACAGTTTTGTCCTTGTTTTTGCCGTGGGAATTCTGCTGTCTTTCCTATCCCAGACGCAATTAGCATGCTTCAGCGATGAACCTTTCAGTGGTAATGCAGTCAGTGCTTTGATTTGTATTAAAGAGTTTGGTAATCTGTCCTCTCAGCCTCTATTCTCCCTCTGGAAAATGGGATAATACTACTTTTTTACCCTGGTGGGATTTTTTGGGGAAAACCAAAACAAACTTTCTTACCTTGTGATAGTGTGTCCCTGCCGCCTTCTTGCATGCTCAGACCTTGGCAAATGCCAGAGGTGGGGCTTGTTGCTATACGTGCAGTGGTTGCCGCACAGTGGGAGCTTGATTTTCTGGTACAAGAAATTATATGGCAAAGTTAGGGAAAACACAGGGTTTATTGAAATACAGGGAAAATACAGGGTTTGTTAAGTCTGTGCCTCCTGGTTCTTTGCAGTATTAGTCTGAGGTAGGCTCTTGGTGTAGATCTCAACTAGGTAGTGTCCCAGCCTCTTTTTACCTTCATTTGAATTTCCACCTGCCCATTAAACAATGAATTTGTATAAGGCTCTTTCTTGATTTACTTGTTGCAGAGGTTGAAGGAGATAATGACAACGTGAGTTGTCAAAAGGTTGTGCAAACCAGCTTGGTATTCAACAGGGAGAATCGTAGCCTTGCTTGAGTCTTCGCTCCTCAGCGTATAAATACCCTCACGTGTGAGAAGCTGTAAATTTGAGAATAAATGTAATTTGGACTTTGGAAAAGAAGTCCTAGTCTGAGGGCTGTCTTCAGCATAATACAGGAGGAAGTTCTGGTGTCTGATCCTCTCTACTGAAACACCGTGGTGCTCTTCTGCTTTGGTGAAACAGTGGGATTTAGATGGTGAAGTAGTTTGCTTTCTCTATCCAAGCATCACTTTACTGCTACATTTTTTTGGCTACTCCTCCTCAGAACAGTGCCAGTTTTGGAGGCTGAATGGCCATGAATTTAGCAGGACTGCAGTATCTCTCAGTGTACAGTCTAGCTTAGTCTGCAGAGCAGGAGACAGCCTAGTTTGCAACTATACCAAATGAGGTTCTGTTGGTATGTAGAGTAATTTTGTATTGCTTTGGGCTGCACTGGCAGAAAATAGCATCTATTTTGTTTACAGGTACCAAGTTAAGATAAAGTGCTTTTTCATCCGTGTGGTTCAAGTGCTTTTTGGTTCATGTGTCAGTCTTGTTCAAGACTGACAAGTAGTCACGGGTGTGCTTTACAACTGCTGTTGAACAGACTCGCTCGGGTCCTGCTAACTGAGGAGTTGGCAGCGTTTTACAGTGCTGAGTATTTCTCCAGCTCTTGAACAGCTCTACAGCTAGTTTAAGGCAGCTTCAGTTTTGTGTTCGTGCGCTGAAGTTGTACTTGTAATGGTAAACTCACTGTTTATATCCCTTGTTGGGTGACTGATGAAAAATAAACTTTTTCTCACTTCTCTTACTTTTGTTTTCACCTATGCAGCTGGTATGTTACAGTAGTGAAAACTGACTTATTTAATAAATAAGCCATTTTCAACAGCTTTCCCTTTATATTAAAGGTTAATGTTTTCCAGCTTACCCTCATCTTCACTGAAGCTCCACAAACAGTCTGAGCTATCTACGAGTCATCAAACCTATTTCCCTTCTTCCTTCCCCCTGTTTGTCTTTGTGAAAAACAGGTAGTGGTTATACATGAAGAGGTTTGCAGGTCATTCAGGAGGTAGTTAGTGATCTTAAGGTTTCATTTCTAGTGTTCTGGCAAATTTCTAATGCAAACAGAATAGCACAACTAAGTCTCTAATTGTCACGGGAAGCGGCTGTTACAAAAAGGAGTAATTACATTAGTTTGTGCAAAACAGTTTCTCCTAAACCAAAATAGATATGACCTTTGTGTATTTTTGTGGATAAAAATGTTAGGATTTGAATGGGTATTTTTCATATAAGTGGTTCCCTGAAACCTTTTTGATTAAAAGGGTGGCAGATTACAGACCTAGCAAACTAAATATGAGATTAGCAAACCCAGAGACTGCATTTTGGTAAACCATAGAATTACTCCATGGCAAAAAGCCAGAGATACATTTAAAAAAAAATCAGGCATGGAAATGTGGTTTTGCTGTCTGTCATTCTGTCTGCTATAACTGAAAAAACATACATTGTTTTATGAGTGTGGTTTTTCACAGTTTTGACCACAGCGTTTAATTTCTTCGTCAGACCACTACTGAGCTAGTACATCCGCAACTACTGTACACTAGTTTTTATTTATTTATTGTTTTAAATTCACTGTGCAATTGGATATTGGGGATTATGTTTACGAAATGGTCTAACAAGTGGCTTGTAGACTAGTCAAAACCAAACCCAATCATTGGGTTACCAAGAGGTAACAAGTTTAGGATGTGGTGGATAGCTCCTGTTCTCTGACTCAAAGGAGTGTTCACCAAAAGTCTCAGCTTGGAGATTTTGTATGTCTGAGACTGCCTTTTTCTGTGCATTTCAAATGGGCATGAAGGTGACATTGGTAATGAGAGGGGTGATACCTCATTTGGGTTAACCCCAAGGTAAATTTGGCCTGGAATGGGGTTTGTACTTAAAAAAAAAAAAAGAAAACAAAAGGTTATTTGGGAGGGGCTGGGTTTTAATTTGGCTAAGTTCTTTGCTTAGTTCGTCACATACCCGTACAAATACTGGCAGCAAAAGGGTGGGGTGAGCAGGAGTAGCTGGATTAGGGGAGAGCCTCTTCAGTGCCCGTTTTTATGTGAATTTAAAGTGCATGTGAAACAAAAAGGAAAGCCTTCTTTCTATCTGGAGAGCAGATGCTGCATAATTGATGGGGGTGTAACCTGTACTTCCAGCCCAGACATCTTTATAGAGGGTCGTGGGTGCAAAACTGGACCAGCTTGATGAAGAAATCCTGTTTGACTGATGCCTTTTCCAATAAGAACACGTTTAAGGAGAAATGGGTTGATATTATTATAACATGGTTAATCAGTGTACAGAGTTTATTATTTACCCCTTTCATTTGCTTACTTTTGACCTACTTTCCAGTTCTCGATGTTTTTATTAAAGTCTGTAGGTGTGATATGATAAAGAGCACACTTAACATATGGTACATCTTGAGCATTTGTCTGGAATTAATGCAGTTCATAGTAGCTCTCTACACAAAGTGTGATCTCACAGGGAGTTACAGCACTGGAAAAGGTTTCATGAAATCTACATTTCCCAACCAGAGAGTTCTCCTTTGCTCCATACCTCCTGTTCTGCTTTTTGTGGCATTTTCTTAAACTTTGTGCTTCTTTAAAAAGTTGGTTTTTTTTTTTATGTTGAAATCCCTCTTGGATTAAGAGCATTTGAAAACTTGAATAATACTGATGTAATTTAAAGGTAAATGCCATTTAGTGTTGCTTTACTCGGAGTCTGTCCCAGCAGGATTTTTACTGAGGCAGTGCCATTCACACAAATTGAACATCAAGATGTGCTTGGTGTATCCAGCTGTCTTGGACAAGTGAATTTCCTCAACATAGCAAGTATGCTTGTCTTACAGATATCTTAGCATTTCCGTTGCAAATGTGTCTTCTTAGGAAGGCTGAAATGAGAATTGTAAACTGCCTGAATGTTTTAGATGTACTTCACTAGTGAAACTACCACTTGTTAGGTATTCATGTGTTGAAGCATAAATTTACCTGTTCTTTCCTCATCCTCTTTCACTTAGGGGGGAAAAAAATAGCAAAAAACTCCAGAAATGCAGAAATGTTGAAATATGAATACAGTTATTTTCAGCAGAAGTAGTTATGCTCCACAGTGATTGAAATTATGAGCAATGATAATTTATATCAATATTTTCTCTTCAGTAGAAGTCAGAGCTGCAGACTTTGTTGTTGCTCTCAGGAAAGTAACGTTCTGCTGCATCAGGGATTCCTTCCCGTTGAGCTAGCTGTCATGGCAAGTGTTTAACTTAAAACACATGAACGTGTATTGGTTTCATCTCAGTGGTGGCAGAGATGCATGAAATGCTGGACCTCCCCAGTCTTTCCTTGTTGAATGAATGTGCTCAGTTCACCAGTCCCTCAGTACTGTCCTGCTTACTCTCAGGGCAGCTTGCTCCAGAGAGGAAAAATCTAGATACTGACCATGTCATCATATGCAGTGTGTAAGCCCCAAGTGACAAGGCTGGTGACGACTCATCCTAGCTTGCTCACCCACAAGGGTGCTGCAGTGTGGAAGTTCACAGCTGGTGCTGCAGCAGGGATGTGGCATTACCATCTGAAAGCGTGAGGAAATAATGAGTCAGCACCTGAAGCAGAAATTTGCATTTAAATTCAGAGCAGAAGGAAATATGCCCTACTTACACACCCTTAGTGTTTTAGATGACTTTCATTTCACTTGTTGAGTGTTATTTTTTTTTTAAAAAAAAAAAGGCTTTCTAGGTGCAAAAGGGAGAAAAGTGTCTTAAATGTAATCTGATTCTCAGGTGATGACTTTATCCAGAAACTAGGACTTGATAAATTCCACCAAGGAGTGATAAACATTTATTTATCTTCAGAAAGAATTAACAAGTATCCTACTTCACACTTAATTTACAATTTTAAGTAGTAACTTGCCTTATTTGAGTTTGGCAATTCATTCCAAGGATCCAGAATTGAAGCTTGATCATGGTGTTGCTGTAGAATCCCTTGCGCTATTTTTTCATCTCTTTCGGGGTGTTGTTAAAATCGCGCTTTTCTGTACTGGCTTAGAAGGGGCAGGGTTTTTGTCTGTTACGTCAAATACAAAAATCTGGTCCCTTAATCTATGGAAATAGTATCTGAATAGTGCTCATGTTCATGCTGCAGCAGGAAGCTGCAGTGGAAGAGGACTTAAAATACTGCTTCCTTTATGTAGACTACTTTTCCTTTAAATAAATACCAGGGTTTTCTGCTGGATTCTTAACCTAATTGATAGCTATACACCATGTGGTGTGAAATTGCTGGGTAGGCAGAAGAGATAAGGGATTGAAGACAAAGCATAACAAAGGTTTTCAACGCTGTAAGAGTTGTTCTAACTCAGTGTGCTGATCCTAGTATTGATCTTTATTGGAAACAATCAAGTGTGATTATCAATGAGGCAGACGGGCTTTCATGACCTGCAGCGCTGAGGTGGGTAAGCAAAGGAAACAGAGATGGAGGAGAAGTAATCATCTCCTTCCTGATGCAGAAGGGCTGATTCTTGGCCTCCAGATGAATCTGGAAGAAAATAAATTGACTTAAGCAGTCATGTTGCTTTTCCTGTTTTCATGAGGGACTTCTGGTTGCCACTTTCATAAGTTCATTGATCAGCTTTATGTAGTTCATTAAAATGTTGAGCAACAGAGCACTGGCTAGACAAACTAAATTTTCTTCTTTTTTGTCAGACTATTGCATGTTACCATTGGTTGCAGTGTTTTCTGCAAGCTTTGGGACTGAACAGTACAGCTTGGTAGATGTAACTAAGTCTAGCACATCTTCACGCTCCTCTACCATGGTAGCCTCTCAGTTTCTAACATTTGGAGCAAACTTCTGCAGAGCGAGCACTTTAGCCATAACACAGAGAATGGATGTGGGGTCATGGCTGCCCATAGCTATTTCTCAGTTTTCCTTTGTGTGTTTTTGCAAGTGAAAGGTAAGTGCTGGTGGGGATCAGGAGTTTACACTGACAGCTCTATTTTGTAGAGGGAAAACGATTTTAGTGCTTATTTTGTGATAAAATTTAAAAAGAGCATCAGAACTCCCTTTCTTAAGCACTATATGTGTAAATTTTAACCGCATAGTTTCTTTTAGATTCACCTGTGAGAGGTTTTCAGCTTTTTTCCTGAAATGCTGCCTTCGTAGTATTTTTCCAGGGCAGTTAAGAACACCTCAAGTTAAAGATAATCCTGCTGAGAACAGGTTTTGTCTATCTCTCGCCGTTCTTTTTAGTTTTTCATGATGTACACATTGAAACTACTGATCTGCAGTATTTCTTTCTGACTGCTTTTCCTGGGAGCCAGAGTATGAACTTGTGATGTTAATAAATAGGGGGCCTTTCTGCATCCAGTTAAATTAAAACTGCCCACTAAAATCGCTGTATGCATATTAGTTTCATGGACAGGCTCCGACCTGCATGTGCCATTTCCATCAGAGGCAGAAGGGCTGTGGTCAGACTCTTTGGAGGGATGTGTGAGGGGACAAATTGAGTAGTAAGACACTGGTGATTGTGCATTGCTGCTGTGTTTCAGCTGTTATGGGAAAGATTAAAATGGGAAATTCTGACCTAATTACAGCTAGGAGACAGATGCAAAAGACTGACCTTGGAGATGAAGCTGCTGTAGTGTGTGATACCATAGGTTTTTAAGCTTAAAAAAGTTTGTTTGTTTGTTTTAAACTGTGAAGTCAGATTCCTTCAGTTGTGGAGAGTGGTGGAAAAACTCTCATCCCTATGTTACAAGGCCGTATTTCACAAAACTAGGTACTGCTGTGAAATGCTGAGGATTGCGTGTAAGTGAAGGGGGACAGTACATTACAGAGGACTTCAGAGCTCTAGTGGTAGACACCTCCTGTGGCAGTGTCTCCTGGCTCGTTTCTGTCTGCTTTTTCGGCAGTTGTTGCCTGCTGCCTTCAAGGAAGGGAAATTGAAGCCAGTCTCTGCCATTCCAAGTGTCACTTACAGTGCTTTTTCTGGATGCTGTGTGGGTGCTTGTGACAGGGCAGGGCAGGATGCACCTTGCTACGTGATGGCAGCCTGAACAACTGAAGGACTGTGGGGATCTCCAGGCTATGGATTTCTATTCCCCCACTTGCTGGTGGCAGTTGATATTTCAAAAAACATCAGCTTTCTGAAGTGACAGGCTTGAAGCATATTTATGTGTCACCTTACTTGACTTGATTTTATTGTCTTAAAAGCCAGTCTCTGCCATTCCAAGTGTCACTTACAGTGCTTTTTCTGGATGCTGTGTGGGTGCTTGTGACAGGGCAGGGCAGGATGCACCTTGCTACGTGATGGCAGCCTGAACAACTGAAGGACTGTGGGGATCTCCAGGCTATGGATTTCTATTCCCCCACTTGCTGGTGGCAGTTGATATTTCAAAAAACATCAGCTTTCTGAAGTGACAGGCTTGAAGCATATTTATGTGTCACCTTACTTGACTTGATTTTATTGTCTTAATCATGAATGATTCAATATGTATCCTTTCTTGTTCAGTTGAGATCCACGTGGTTTGTGAGACATTAAATAAAAGCCATGTCTTAACCGTTCAGTTCAGCAGCCCACGGATCAGGGTGTACATTAGAAAACAGATTTCAAAAATTCTGCCACTCCGATATATTGCTCATATTACTGTCTGCAGTATTTCGTGCAAAATAAGCACCCGAATTAATTTACAAAGGGTAAGGATCAAGTTTACAGTATGAATTTAGCTGGGATGTTTGTAACGAAGGTTTATAGAAGAATGAGGTGGTGAACATACTATGATTGTTCAGCAGAGTCTGGTTGTCCCGCTTGTGCTAACTTGCACACGTGTTGCTCAAATTAAATCTCCTAAACTTGAGCAGTTGGCTTAGTGAAGAAGAGGTTTTCTGTTCAGTAGTATTCTCAGCAGAGAATTTTTCCCTCCATTGTCTTTGACTGCAAGACTGGACTCTGTGTGGCTTCCAAACACCATTCCTTTAGGGATGAAGGTAAATTTTATATTCAGGCTTTGTCGTGTTTCCTCCAGTTCTGTAGAACTGGAGTAAGCAATTCCAGACAAAAGTCTTTGATTAAAACCAAACACATTCTTCTTTCTGAATGAAGAGTTAATTTTCTGTGATAGCTTTTTTTGCTTCTTTTATTCAGAATCATGAGAATTTGTCTCACTAATTTGTGAAATGCTTGTTTAGATATTATGGGTGTGTGCCTGTGTTCTTGGTAAGCACTTAATAAACTAGATTGATCTTTTTGGCAAAGGCTGCATTGTGTAAAACAAATTAAACCTGAAATAACAGTTGTTTCAGATTATTTTTCTGAAAGTGTAATTGCATATATTCTTTTTCCTACTGGCTTCTGAAATGGGTTTCCCAATAGTGTTTTATTATTCTGTTTTATTTCAACAATACATATATAGTAGTTTTGTTTCCATTCCACTGGCAGACCTACAGCCTCCAGTGGTAATTCTTTACTAGCAATTTTTTATAATTGTAATAACTATGGAACTTTGTGAAATACAGTGGAAATATTTTCCTGAAGTTTATATACTATAAATAAAATCCCAATTCTCTTTCTTTTCCCTCCACTAAAAAGGAATGCAAATGGAGATTTTTAAGCAACAAATTGATTCTGAACTCCCTACGTAATAGAACATTTCTGAGTGTTTTTGTATCTGGAGTTCATACGATTCTTGCTTCTCTTTTAACTCCCATCTGCCCTAAGAATTCGGACATATGCTAAAATACTTACCAAGGCACTTAAACACATTTCCATGTTTTGCCGTGTACTTACGTCCTTATATTGGCTGTGTGTGGTAGATGGAATTAAACCCGTGCGTTGCCACTGTCAAAGGGATTGAGGAGTCTGATGGTCCATCATGTGCTCCCCTCTGCATGGAGCTGGTAGCTGTGGGGCCGTGGAGGTACCCCGAGAACCACATGTGCTGAGCCCGCTGGGTGACCTTGTGGGTCCTGAGGTGCAGCCTTGCCCACATGCTTATATTTGGACATTTTTTAGAATGCTTTATAGGCACTGAAGGATCAGGTTTTTAGACTTATTTAGGCAATTAAGAACTGTTTAACCATTGGCTTTGGTCATAAAGATTTTGTTGGCTGAATCACGGACCTGAGCTGTTGCTCTTCTGTTGTATCGCTGCAGTAATGCTGAGGGGCTGTTAACTGATGGGGAGTCTTCATTCCTTCACTTGGATCAGGTTCTTGCACAGTTATTGTCTCTTTGTAAGCATAACAAAAAAGTTATTAACACTGTAGTTAATGAATATTTTATCTTTCGTTCTCTTTTTAAGAAAGAGGCCACATAAGTGGCTATGAAAAGAGCTCAGACTGTTAGAAGAGTGTCTTCTGTAGGTGTCTCCCAATGGACGCAAACAAGCTTGCGTTAGATAAGAAAAGAGATGATTCCAGCCTGAGCCTTCCCTGCCTGCCTCTCCCTCATCTTTTCCAGCCCCATGCTAGTGTGTTTTTATGCAAAACAAAACATCTTCTGTGTTTAGGGAAAGGAGTAATAGAAATGTTGATGTTTGTTAACATATTTGACAAACTATGGCAGCAAAAGCTATCCTTTTTATATTTTGGCATGAACAATTGCCCTTTTATTGGACTGTTAATGCTGTTTCAGAGCATCTCGCTGTATCCACAGGCAGTAATTTAGCAGCTGTTTATCGGGAGCTTTCATAAAGCTTTGAGTAGTATTATAACAGTCAGTAACCCTAACAACAGCGTTTCAGAATCTGTGCCGGTTTAAATGGGATATCTGTGAATGTAGTTGTGCAAGGATGCGTGACCCACATAACCTGTAAATTTGATTGGAAGTTACAGTGCTGGCATAGGCTGATGGATAGCAGATTAGAGCCCTGATTAACCATGTGATTCACAGGCTGGGAATATATTGTCCTAAGAAAGATTCATCAGATGCAATCAGAATTTCAAGTGGTCAGATGAAATTCAAATGTGCTGTGTGCTCCTTTTTTTTTTTTTGTTCCCCCT
This sequence comes from Buceros rhinoceros silvestris, assembly GCF_000710305.1. Taxonomy (NCBI): domain Eukaryota; kingdom Metazoa; phylum Chordata; class Aves; order Bucerotiformes; family Bucerotidae; genus Buceros; species Buceros rhinoceros. The sequence continues at coordinate 25,813 of NW_010398802.1, forward strand.
TCCCACCCCCAACCCTCCA